>NC_045627.1:88103888-88333888 GCF_009829155.1 Mustela erminea | reverse complement strand
TGGACGCTGGCCTGCCCCCATGGGTCACCTAATCTCCCCGAAGTCTCCGGGTTCGAGAGGGTCACCCAATCAGTCTGCCAGCCGAGGCTTAGTGGTCACAGAAGGTCCAGCTCCTCTAGCAAAACCCCCGGCACTTCAGCAGGCTCCTCACTTTGTGTTATTATGAAAAAAAACAGAAGCCCAGGAGGGCCAGAGAGAGCCGACAGCCGGGCAGACGTAATGGCCGTGGGAACCTCAAGCGGCTTCTGGGGCCGCCGTCCTTGACTTTCAGGGAATTCAGCTCACAGATCCTGCTCTGTTTGCAAAAGATGAGATGGAAAAACCCAAAGCCCAGCGGAGAGAAAGCACCCACTGCAAAACTCCCATGTGCGAATTCAGAAAGCACAGGGTAGAAATCCCTCAGATTTCTTTCCAATCCAAAATGAAATGCTACTTGGACTTCCGGCCTAAACGCTAGAGCCGACACGTCTCCCCACAAGCATCTCTTTAAACCTGAGAGGCGCACATTAGAACCCACAGCGGCGGCTTAAACTGAGACCAAGGGAGCAAGCAGCCGGAGAGGAGATGTGAGGGCTTGGGTTCCCCTCGCCCGGTGCCTGCGATGCGTTTTAAGCAAGAGTGGCTAATACCGCCTCCCGCGCCTTGACCAAGGTGACCAGGCAGGAAAGTTCCAGCACCAGATGCGTTTGCCCTGTGAGGCAGGCTTGGAACCCGGGAAAGCCCCTCCACCCCCAACTCCCCCACCTCCCACCGAGACAAGGAGAGAACTTGCGCTATGGCAGGTGTTTGAGGTGAAACTCACTTATCTGATGTGACCAAAAGCATCTGACTGGGGAGCATCCAAATTCTCCAACCAGGAGCCAAGAAGGCACCGGCGTATTTATGTGGGCCTGGGGAGGGGCAGGCTCCCCCGCCTCATCCATGCACAAGGCATGTGACCCATGACCCACATCAGGTACCAGGTCAGCCCTGTCCCAGAGAGAGCAGGGACTCCACACCCACACCCCGGGGGCAAGGGAGCCCAGAGCCAGTTCTGGGTCCTGAGGTCCGGGGGATCTCTGTCACCACAGATGGCAATTCCCCCGGCCCTGCTCAGAGGTGGGGAGCTGACCCGGGGAGGGCCTTCGGAGGCCCCACTCAGTGTGGACGCCGGGATGCTGCAGGTCAAAATCCATCCTGCACCTGCTCCCCAGCAAATGGCTGGTGCAGGGGAGCCCTAGCCGGGGGGAGGGCCTTTCCCTGAAGTGCATGAAAGCACCCTACGGGCAGCTGTGGCCAGAGACAGTGATGGCAGGGCCTCCCGAAAAAGAGGACATTCGTGGGGAGTCGGCATCAGCGCTTGCCCTGGTCCTGTTTCCAGAACGTTTGAGGGAAGCAATATAGTCTTATTTGGCCTCCGCTAGACAAGAACCACAGCTGATGGCCCCCACACTCCCACTAAGAGCATCTATTTTTCAAAACCGATCAAAATACTCTGCCAACCTCCTGTGACTCTTTCCAGTTCTCAGAAGTAGAGCTGGGTGCCGTGTCGGCCTGTTAGGATGAAGGGCGCTGTCTCCTGTTCACTGTCGGAGGCAGGACCCACCAATTTCTGCCAGAACAGCCTCAGCGCCTGATCTCTCCTGCACACACAGGGTGCTGGCCCCTGCGGGCTGAGGGTACCACCATGGGATAGTCACAGGAGCTTTCCCTGTGGACCGTGGCTGCCTGTGCCAGCCCAGGTACGTGCACCATATCTGCACTGGTACGTGCCCAGGTACGTGCACCACTCAGTCCTTCATCTGGGACCACCTCTGTAACGTGTGGGGCCTGGTGTGAGGAAACAAGTCAGGGCCTCTGGTTTGAAAATGACGAAGAGTTTAGGAGCCCGAGGGCAGAGCCTGGAGCCTCATCTGTGCAAGACCCTGGCCCAGCAAGCAGGCCTGGTGTCAGCTCGGCTTGGGACATGGGGCACGCCTGCTGAGGAGGACACTCAAGTCATCTCCATTTCACAGATGGGGAAACTGAGGCAGAGAGGCTCCATGACTAGCTCTGAGTCACTCAGCAAATGAGCGAGGGAGCCAGAGGTCTGATTCTGGAGCACCCTCCTTCCCCCATAACCCTGCAGTCCTGCCACTGGCTGGAAACTTGACAAAGAGTTAACGTGTCTCCTCCCGACACAGTGAGCAGCACAGCCTTGCCCCCTCCTCAGACGGCTACTTTCCATGAGGGGTAGGTGGGGGGAAGGGTGATATTTTAGGGCCTGAGCTTTCTTTGCGGGAGAGAAACACATGAGTCCTTGCAATGCGCAGGACTGTCCCCGCGAGTCCTGGAAGCCCCTGACTCTGGGGGCCTCTTCCCGGCCCGTTCCCTCTGCCTTGCTCCAGAGCCCCTGACAGGCCTGGCTCTCACCGAGGGCCAGCGTTCTCTGCAAAGTGCCGATCAAGCGTCCTCTACACGCAGGCATCTCGGAGCCAGCACCCGTCCACTCTTCTAGGAGGACCGGGGTTCCCAGGCCACACTCCCCTTGCCAACACCTCGGAGTCACCACTGTATCCTGCCAGCTTCCTGTCACCCTCTGGGTACAGGCTCTCCGTCAATCGCTGGGAGAAGAGACCCCCGTCAACATTTGGTTTCATTTAAATGTGCTGGATGAGGCCGGAGGATGCACAGCCGGTGGCCTGACACCGCTAATCAGAGGGAGGCCAGCAGGTGCTGAGTGTGGCCGGGGTGACACACTGCTTGCTTCCTGTGTGGCACAGCCCCCACACTGGGCCCACTCAGCCCTTCAGAGTCACCGCCTGGGCCCTTGCTACAGGTACCGGTCTCCTTAGAGAGAGCCTGTCCTGTCCCCAGCACATCCAGCCCCCAGCTTCTGTTCTGCTAGACACTGAGGCCAAATTGGACATCTGGCAGGGATGGTGTTGGGAGGCCTCACCCCCCTCTCACCCCGGGCTGGAATCCTTGCTTTCAGAACACTAGAGAAGGCCAAGACAAGGTCATCAGGTGGGGCTTCGTGATCAGTGGCAGCCACCCAGGGGAGCAAAGAGAAACAATGAACAGACGAGAGCCCTTCATTACTCTGGGTAATAATAATGACTTCGGCACAAACTTAATGTCTACACATGAATGCTTATCAGAACCCCTTGCCTTGCCTCTTAGCAGCAACAGACATATGGTAAAGCTATTTGTTAAATCTTTAAGAGGACCCACTTCCAGACAGAGATTCCAGAGACAGAGAGGAAGGAGGGGAGAAGAGGAGGAAAGAAGGAAGGAAGGAAGAAGGAAGGAGAGATTAAATTCTGAATTCACCCTCATTTATAACTGGTGTTATATTTATTTATATAGTCTCCTCTAAGAGTCACTCTCTTAAAGGACATTGCATATTTCTTATTTATTTTGAAGTAGTAAAATTGTTGAAATTGTAAGTACACCTGCATATCCTACTTGACAACAAAGCAATATATTTATAAGAGACAGATGATAAGCCATGGGGCATGTTTCCTCTATCCCTTTCAGCATCCACCATCATCATCACCATCATCATCATCACCATCACCATCATCAACATCACCATCATTACCACCACCATCATCTCCACTGTTAACTACCATCTTCTCCACCATCTCCACCATCATCGTCACCATCATCATCACCAGTATCACAACCATCATCATCACCATCATCACCACCATCACCATAAGCCTCATACCATCCTTACCACCACCATCACCACCACCATCCCCCCTGTCATCATCCACATCACCACCAACATCACCACCGTCATCATCACCACCATTGTCACCATCATCACCACCACTGTCACCACCATCACCATCATCACCATCACCACCATCATCACCATCATTGCCAGCAGAACCTTTACTTAAAATCCAATATCTTGGGTAGAAACTCAACCAGACAAGGTCAGGGCTTCTCTGGTAGAAGTGCCGTTGGGGTACTGGCCTCATCTCTCCTGACTCAAGGTGACCTTGGAAAGACAACCCCAACAGAATCCCCAGGGACAATTAGAAACAATTGCTCATGGACACACTCCTGGGGCAAATGAGAAAGGTGGAGCAGGAAAGGGGCAGGGATGGGCACACAGATGGCACAGTAAGTTAGGGGCAGAGTTAGAAGGCCCCAGATATCCAGGCCCCATTACTCTGTGCCTTAACCAAATCCTCCCCAGGGGCTGGTGCCTGACCCACAGCACTGTGAATTAAGTGAATCGACATCAGGAAAATTCTTAGGATCAGGGCCAGACTTAGAGCGAGAAGGGTGAGACACTCACCTTGGTTGCACAAGTGAAGGAGGCAGCCAGCACAGGAGTCAAGGTAAATGGTATTTCATGCAGTGCTTTAAGAAATCAAAATTCATGCAAAAATTAACAAATACCAAAATAAATATTTTGGTTAAAAAAAAATCAAAATTTTCTGTAAAGACAAGATTGGCAGTGCTTGACACAAAGTGAATTCCAAAGATCATTAATATCTGAAATAAATGACATACATTAATTTATACAAGAACTATACAACATGTCATCAGTAAGATATAAAAATGAGGATAACAAAAGGTGTTTTCCAGTGCAAAACAGAATGCTGTAGGGAGGGAACCAAAATTGCTGGCAGAAGCACGAGAACTTACAACAGAGTTGATGGTACACTCAGGTCTCTCCGCTGTGGAGTTTCTAACAGTTCTGAGGTCTAGTTTGGATTCAAAGCCACTTAGATGACTTTCTATGGAAAACTGGAGATGAGGAGATGTGCAGAGGGGGTCCAGAGTCCAAGGTGTTCCTGGGGGAGTGATTTGGGGCATCCAGAATGGTCCATGAACCTTGTCAAACATGCCCACCCACTAAACAGTCTCCCACCTCTGGGCCTTTACACCTGCTGTGCCTTTGTCCCAAGAACTTTTTCTCCAGACTGCCCCCTCCCTCCCATCCTCACACCTCTCATCAAGCTTTCTGAATAAAGCCTGCATAGGGGCGGCCAGGGGGTCCTGATCCCTTGTATAGTCAAACAGCCCACCACCCGCCCCCGCCCCCACCACTCCAGAAATCTGAAAGCCCTTCTTCATGTGCATATTATAGTTGTACCACATACTCATGGCTGCCTTCTCCCTGACCAGACCAGATGCTCCCTGAGGCCAGGGACTCTGTCTGGGCACCACCTCTGTAGCCCAGCCCTGGCCCATTGGGAATTTCCAGTTAACCCTTGTTGAAGGAATGGGTAAGTAAGGGTTCTGTTTCTTGAGTCAAAAGTAAAACCTTGACATTCACAACAGCACATTGACTCAAAGTCACCTTGCCTTTCTCCCCTAAAGTCCACATTCCTAGAGCATGCTCCAGACCATTCATTCTGTGCAGTCTATCTCCAGCTGTTTTGTGATAAAAGGATTTTGTAGCCTAATAAACTCAGAAAGCATTTGGCTATGAGACACAAGTGTGCCATCATTGATCTGTGGGGGGTGGATATGCTTTCTCCAGTGTACTTGGCCAGACAACACCCTTGAGCTGGGCTGTCTGGAAGTCGAGTCTAAGGGAAGCCCCAGCAAGATCTCTGCCATGCATGGAGTGTCACAAGAACATTGTCTAGAGCCGTCCAGCCCAATGTGGCAGCCCCAAGCCCTAGGTTGCCATGGGATGCCAGAGCTGAGGCCAGTTGCACTGAGATGTGCTCTTGATATCAAATGCACACCAGGGGCACCTGGGTGGCTCAGTCAGTTGAGCATCTGCCTTTGGCTCAGGTCATGATCCCCAGGTCCTGGGATCTAACTCCACATTGGGGTCCTTGCTCAGTGGAAGTTTGCCTCTCTCTCTCCCTTTGCTGCCCCCCAACTTATGCTTGCTCTCTCATTCTCTCTCTCCAATAAATAAATAAAATATTTTTAAAAGATAGAAATTTCTGGATTATTTGTTCCAGTTCTTTGAAGAATATCGGTGGAATTTTGATCGAAATGGCATTAAAAGTATAGATTGCTCTAGGCACTATAGACATCTTAACAATGTTTTTTCTTCCAATCCAAGAGCATGGAATGATCTTCCATCTTTTTTTATCTTCTTCAATTTCTTTCATGAGTGTTCTGTAGCTCCTTGAGTACAGATCCTTTACCTCTTTGGTTAGGTTTATTCCCAGGTATCTTATGGTTCTTGGTGCTATAGTAAATGGCATCAATTCTCTAATTTACCTTTCCGCATTTTCATTGTTAGTGTATAAGAAAGCCACTGATTTCTGTACATTGACTTTGTATCCTGCCACGTTACTGAATTGCTGTATGAGTTCTAGTAGTTTGGGGGTGGAGTCTTTTGGATTTTCCATATAAAAAATCATGTCATCTGCAAAGAGAGAGAGTTTGACTTCTTCATTGCCAATTTGGATACCTTTTATTTCTCTTTGTTGTCTTATTGCTGTTGCTAGGACTTCTAATACTATGTTGAACAAGAGTGGTGAGAGTGGGCATCCTTGTCATGTTCCTGATCTCAACGGGAAGGCTGCAAGCTTTTTCCCATTGAGGATGATATTTGCTGTGGGTCTTTTATAGATAGATTTGATGATGTTCAGGAATGTTCCCTCTATCCCTATACTTTAAAGCGTTTTAATCAGGAACAGATGCTGGATTTTGTCAAATGCTTTTTCTGCATCAATTGAGAGAACCATGTGGTTCTTCTCTCTTCTCATATTAACTTGTTCTATCACATTGATTGATTTGCAAATGTTAAACCATCCTTGTAGCCCAGGAATGAATCCCACCTGGTCATGGTGGATAATCTTTTTAATGTGCTGTTGGATTCTGTTTGCTAGGATCTTGTTGAGAATCTTAGCATTCATATTCATCAGTGATATTGGTCTGAAATTCTCCTTTTTGGTAGGGTCTTTGCCTGGTTTGAGGATCAGGGTAATGCTGGCTTCATAGAAAGAGTCTGGAAGTTTTCCTTCTGCTTCAATTTGTTGAAACAGCTTCAGGATAATAGGTGTTATTTCTTCTTTGAAAGTTTGGTAGAATTCCCCAGGGAATCTCTCAGATCCTGGGCTCTTGTTTTTGGGGAGGTTTTTGATCACTGCTTCAATCTCGTTACTAGATATGGGTCTATTCAGGTTGTCAATTTCTTCCTGGTTCAATTTGGGGAGTTTATAGTTTTCTAGGAATGCATCCATTTCATCTAGGTTGCTTAGCTTATTGGCATATAACTGTTGATAATAACTTCTGATGATTGTTTCTACTTCCTTGGTGTTAGTTGTGATCTCTCCTTTTTCATTCATAATTTTATAAATTTGGGCTTTCTCTCTTTTCTTTTGGATTAGTGTTGCCAGTGGTTTATCGATCTTATTGATTCTTTCAAAAAAACAGCTTCTAGTTTCATTGTTACGTTCTACTGTATCTCTGGTTTCTACCTCATTGATCTCAGCTCTAATCTTGATTATTTCCCTTCTTATGTGTGGAGTTGGTTTGATTTGTTGTTGATTCTCCAGTTCTTTAAGATTTAGAGACAGCTGGTGTGTTCTGGATTTTTCAATTTTTTGAGGGAGGCTTGGATGGCTATGTATTTCCCCCTTAGGACCGCCTTTGCTGTATCCCATAGGTTTTGGACTGAAGTGTCTTCATTCTCATTGGTTTCCATGAATTGTTTCAGTTCTTCTTTGATCTCCTGGTTGATCCCAGCATTCTTAACTAAGGTGGTCTTTAGCTTCCAGGTGTTTGAGTGCCTTCTGAACTTTTCCTTGTGATTGAGTTCCAGTTTTAAAGCATTGTGATCTGAGAATATGCAGGGAATAATCTCAGTCTTTTGATATCGGTTGAATCCTGATTTGTGACCCAGTATGTGGCCTATTCTTGAGAAGGTTCCATGTGCACTTGAGAAGAATGAGTATTCTGTTGTTTTAGGGTGGAATGTTCTTTTTTTTTTTTTTAAAGATTTTATTTATTTATTTGACAGAGAGAAATCACAAGTAGATGGAGAGGTAGGCAGAGAGAGAGAGAGAGGGAAGCAGGCTCCCTGCCGAGCAGAGAGCCCGATGCGGGACTCGATCCCAGGACCCTGAGATCATGACCTGAGCCGAAGGCAGCGGCTTAACCCACTGAGCCACCCACGTGCCCAGGGTGGAATGTTCTGTATATATCTATAAGGTCCATCTGGTCCAACAAAATACACACTGGATTCCAGAGACTTCAGGAGGGAAAAAAAATAAAATATTTTCTTTATGATTTTTATATTGATTAGATGTTCACATAATATTTAGCATACACTGAATTAAATAAAATAAATCAATTCTACTTTTTTATTTTTATTTTTACACTGTTGACTCTAGAATATGTATAATTGCAAGGTCACTCACGTCACCTTTTCCCTGAACAGTGCTGGTCATGAGCTGTTTTCTGGCTCAACCTGTGCCTCAGTCAGCATGGACCTGAGATATGGATATACAGAAGGCCTCAAGCCCAGGCCCCTCCGGCCTCCCCACACCCAGCTGCCAGAAGTGTGGTGGCTTCTCTGAGCTGTGGCAGGTGGATGTGGAAGAACAGGACTAGCGTCCCCTCGGCCCTCATCTGAACTTGTCCCATGGAGGCTCCTGCCCCACTGAGGAGCTCCTGTCAGGTGACCGGCCTCCCAGCTGCCTCATGGTCTTTCATGGGAGACCCAGCACCCTGCTTTCCAGGAGGAGATAGCCAGATAATAAAGAATAAAGAATGGGCTCCAAATCCACCTGAGTGCCTGGGAGTCAAGGTTCTTTAAAAAACCCCGTCGGTTCATGTTTTAGAGAACAGAGCTTTCAAAATCAAAATCTGCAGCTCTAATGATGTAAGCCTATCCCACAGACATTGCCAAGATATGTGGTTTGTATGCATATCCTAATGGAAAAAGGTCATTGATTTTCTCCCCAATTCAGACTTCTGTCCTGACTTGTAAAGATCAGGGTGAGAATGGGTACAGCTGGGAGCAGAAGTTCATATTTTCTAGAGAATGGCCAAGGGTGAGGATTCCAGGGAGCAGCAGCTAGTGAGGGCCATCCCTCAGTGTCCCCTGGAAGTGGGGACATAGGCCATCATCTCAATGAGTGAGAGGCCACCTGTGCCTCCAGGCGAGGTGCCATGAGGACCAGCCAGCAGGATGGGCCCTTCCCTCCCCCTGCACTGGCGGAGCACACAGGTTTCAGACAGCCCTCACCTGGGCTGCCTAAGGACCACCCAGGTTGGAATCATCTGTTATTGTTCTTTTTGGGCTCCAGACTCCGCTCTCATTCCCCTTCAAACTGCTCCAGCAGAGGATCGCGAATGCTGTGGGTGGCAGATCCCTGAAGAATGGTCCTCCCTTCAGAATGCAGCAACACCAGCGAGATCCCATAAACTGACCGAGCCTCCTGATGTGTTTCTCACCATCTGTAGGGTCAGGGTGCCCCTCTCACTAAGGAGCCCTGGGAAAACTTTAGTGCTGCTTTTTATAATCTTCAGGTCTCTTGGGACCCATAAGAATCTATTTCCTCTCTTTTCTCCAGAATGATTCGCTGATTCTCTGAAAGGCTGCTCCATCGTTCAAGGCCACCCTTTGCACTCACACAGAAGAGAGGGTGGCCATCAGGTGTTTTAGAACACGAAGATGCCATGCAAGGGAATTTTGGCGGCCTGCCCTGTGCCCCAGCTCACGCCCATGGCCTGCGGTGCTGAGCGTGCTGGGAGTCTGAGCGCGGCCCGGAGATTAGACCTAAGCCTTTAGTTTCTCTCAGGTCCTTAAATAACTGTCTCTCCAGGCTCCCGTCAGCGCTGCCCAGAACAGCCACCAGAGCTGCATTTCATCTTAATTCTTAGACTTTGCCTTTAAAAATCTCCTTCTGGGTCTATTCTGTGCCCATCTCTGCTCACTTAACAGCAAGCCCTGCCCTACAGTCTTGCCCCCCTATTCAGTGCGTTTATCCTCACACGGTCTCTCTCATTTAAGAAGGACGATGAGGAAATGCCATAAAATCCCTTCGAGTGCTTTGGGACCTGTCGGGAACAGCCCCCAAGACAGACCATAGGTGCCTCCCAAGGTCACCTCTGCCGTGAGCCACCCGACATCTGGATAGTTCTCTAGTACATACATCAGAGGAGGTCATTCACGCTGGCCTTGTAGTTCCAGTCCACCTGTAGTACTTTCTATCCTGGTAAATCCTTTCTTCCCAGTGAGACTGCGTGTTCCCTGTGGAAGGGCCCACATCACATGCCTGCCCCAGCGCAGGTCTGGATGCAGAGATCAGACGCATTCTCACTGGACAGTGAGAAAGGAAGACTCCTCCAGGGGAGGGCTATGGCCAGAATGACCCTCTACCAGCAAGGGAACCTGGGAATGTCTTAGAGCCTCTGAGTCTCTTCTCTAGACTGGGAATCATTGTCAGAATGTCGACCTCCCAGGGATGCTTTGAGGGTGAAATGGTATTGGATATGAGAAAAAAATGTGTAAATGATAAAATCTAAAGAAACACATAAATTATAAAATCTAAACTGAGCCTTATCAGGGACAGACACTCAAAGGGAAATCAGAGCCCCTACTCTTTACCTCAGTTATATGCTGGAAAATTTTTCTGCCTCTTAGAAGGCGTTTCCCAATAAACTGTTCTCAGGACACATTAGCAGATCAGATTCTTGCCACCTTGTGCTTCAGACATGGCCTGAATGGGAGACTAGGTTTCGGGATCTGCAGGTGATACCCAGAGACAAAGCTGCAGGGGAGTCTGAACACCAAGCAGGTGGCCATACCTGGGCACACCCCTTGCACCTGGGATAGATGATCTGCTTTCCCAGGACAGAAAGCTGCTTATTGTGCTCAGAAAGTCATTACAAAGATGTGTCATTGAGCTGGTCCCTTGTATGAACAAAAGGGTCTCAATCCTGGAGACTGAGGAGTCTTGAAAAACATACCTTAGAATTCATTGCCTGTGGGAAAGGAGAAGGTAGCATTTATGTATTTCCTCCCAACCCCAGTTGGTCTAGCTTTGCCCCATGGCATGTTAGCCCCCTCACACTTGCTAGTTGGTGCCTGTGTCAGAATAGACAGGTGAGTTTTCACAGGTGCCCCATGCAAGGCGACAGAAAGCAAAGCATGCCTCTGAAGCCATTGAGGACAGCTGGCTGCTTCAAGAGTGACTGGAGTAACAGATGAATCAAGGGGACAGGAAGTGGGTAAAAAGGTATCCAATCTATTCCATAGTTATGTTGTCATAGCTCAGAGCTGGAAAGGAAACCATCTCCCGTAAGATGTTTTCCCCAACCAGAGCTGCAAATGTGTGAATCAGTGTCATGGCTGAGGCAACAGACTGTACTAACCAGAGAAAAGAGAGCAAACGCAGAGGAATTTCAATATAAGTCATTACTAAAGCCTCCATGGGATAAAGAGCAGATTAATATATATGAAATGCCAAGAAGTAGTGACTAAAAAAGACTAGGTGGTTATAAAACAAGAAGACAGTTATGGAAAATAAGACCAATTAGAAATTGGGGAATGAAAAATAGAATTATGGAAGAACACAAGAGATGACTATATAGTTAATGAGTCACCAAAGAAAAACAACTAATTAACCACAAGACACAGAAAGCAGAGTAGGACAAAAGAACAGCTCAACGTAGAGCTGACTTCTCGTCAGCTTCAACAGAACAGGAGACAATAAAACAACATCTTCAAGATGCTGAAGGAAAGTAATTGCAGACCTAAAATTGTGTACTCATTCCACTTACCATTCAGTATTGCAACTCAAATAGGGATATTTTTCAGACTGACAAGAAATCAGAAAGTCAGGTCCCTGATGAAAAATATTTAGGGATGCATTGCAAGAAAAGATCAAAACAGAACAAAACAAAACTTCACCAAGCAAGTAATGAAACTTAGGAAGAGCCAATAAGTAATGAAATTTGGCAAACAGCAAAAAATAAGTAGGTGAACAAATAAATTTGGGGAAAAGAGACAGAAACTGACATTGAAGCAGAATAATAATAATGACCCAATCGTAAAGGTTTTAACTTCTGGGCACATGCTGTGGAATGAATGTTCGTGTGCCTTTCCCTCAATTTATACATTGAAGCCAGAACCCCCAGTATGCCTGTATTTGGAGATGAAGCCTCTAAGGAAGTAATTAGCTTAAAAGAGGTTGTAAGTGTGGAGACTTTGTCTGATACTATTAGTATTCTTTTAAGAAAAGACATGGAAGAGCTCCCTTTCTCCTTTTCTCTCTTCTTCCCTCTCTCACCTTCGCTTTCCCTTCCCTACACCCCATCTCTCCCTCTCTCTTTCTCTCTCCAAGTGAGAACACAGTGAGAAAGTGGTTGTCTGCAAGCCAGGGAAAGAGCTCCCCTTGGACATCTAGCCTCTAGAACCGCGGGGAAAGAAAGTGCTGCTGTTTTAGGATGCCCAGTGTGTGTTATTTTGCTATGGTGCCCAGAGATGACTAAGACCCATATATACCAAAGCACAAAACAAACTTCTAGGCAATGCTGTGGGAGTTAGGGGAAGGTTTGGGGGGGGGGAAGTTTGTGAAGGTTCTTGTCTTGCTAGAATGTATACTTAAATTTTAAGATTTGTCACTAATATACTGGACTCAAAGACACTACTGTACATCCAGTAAGGGAAAATGGTATAGAATAACATGCAGACCGAGGGAACAAGCAACAATGTGATCCATTTTGAACACACTTTACAGGAGATCCATATAAAATACTACTGTCACTTGGAAGTCATCGTGGATGTGAAGAAAAAATGTCTGACTTGAAAGACGTAACCATTCTTTAGAAAAAGAAGAGAAATAGCATAAAATATAATTAGGTATTCTCTGCTTTGTTTATTCTTTGGCTCTGAGATACCCACAAGCCCATACTGTCCCCATCAGAGTGTCAGCCTGTTACACTGGAAATCAGTATGGATGTGGGTGGGTGGGGACCCTGACATTCAGCACAACAAAAATTTCCCATTCTCCCAAGAAACCAGCGTCTTTGCATTTTAGGGTCAAGGTGACTCTCGTAACTGATCATATTCTCCTTACTGCTTTGGGTGCCAGGGAAGAGCACATCTTCAGTCAGAAGCTAATTCTGGCGGCCAGGAAAGACAAGATCTACTTACCTTACATTTGCTCCACTCCATTCTGCTATTCAAAATTTGTTTCTTCTTTGACCTAAGGTCATGTTTATCTGTTTTGCTTCCCCATCCACCAATGGGTGACCTTGAACAAGTAACTTTGCTTCCTTGTGCCTCATGTAAACGAAATGACAATGATTAATAGAGCCTCTGTTTGAGGGTTAAACGAGTTGTGTGTGTCACTCACAACAGGTGGGTGGTACTCAGGGTGCCCACGTAGCTCCAAAGATGCAATTCTCATTACCAGCATCACTACAGCAATGCTATTTTGCAAGCTGTCTCAGGCAACAGGATGGGATGGTGTGGGAACCAACAATAACACTTACTTGATGAATGTTGAACAGGAATGTAATGCACTGAGCTGGGTGTAGAGGCTTTTAAAAGAAACACGATTTTCAATCTTTAGCATGCTTCTAATGAGATGGATGAGTACACAGGTAAGGGTGCACAGATTTTGTGAGAAGACACAGGGATCTCATCGTGCACTAGTAGAAAGTGCGAGGGAGCTATGCAGCATCTTCCGTGACCACTGTTACTCTTGCCAGGTAGCCTGGAGTGAGTACTGCCAAGGCACTGAGCAAAACATACATATAATGGGGGCAAGCCATCAGAACTGCAGAGAAAATCCCAAGGTCAACGGTCAAATCCCAGAGTTCTTACTGAGCACTTGTCATGTGCACAGTACTATGCTAATGGTTTTATATAGGTTCTGTCATTTAATCCTTACGGTGACCTAATTATCAGAAATTTAGAGACAAGGACACAGAGGATTAAAGGGTTTAAGTAACGTGCCCAAAGTTGCACAGCAGACCCCCAACGGGTGCCCCTCAGAGTCCCAGCCTGGAGCCACGGCCCAATGTCTTCATTCTCTGAGCAGTTTGCCCTGATGCGAGTGAAGCATCAACCTTGCTAAAGGCCTGTTTTCTATGGCGCTGATAGCAGGCGCCTCTCCAGAGGGTTTGGAGAGCTTTGCTACTGTGCTGCTTATTCCCATCGGGGACAGTGAGGCTCAGAGGGAGCAGGTGGTCCAGCTGCCTGAGACCAAAGCGCCTCCAAGAGCACAGAGTGTTCCACCTCAGGCTCCCAGGCCAACGATCAACCCCTGTGGGGAGCTCCTCTCTCATCGTGGATGTAGCCCTATGTGAGCCCGAGGCCGACACTGTATACCATGAGAACAGCAGGGACTGGCACCAACGGCTTTAGACGAAGACTAGAGAATTAAGTTTTAAGTTTCCCAAGCAACCCATGTTTGTAAAATGGTTCTGTACTTACAGTTGTCACCTGAGGCTAACACAGCCTGGGTCACCTCCTCCCTTAGGGACCCCCCAGGGCCCTCTCTGGACATGCCCCTGCCTGTCCCCCAACACTTCTTCAGCTCTGTGTTCTGCATACTTATTAAAATGCACTTCCTTTCATGACTTGAGAGAAAAGCAGTCTGAAAACGTCGATTCATACTACAGTGTGACTGCTCCAGCCGCTCTGTTGTACATTTTAATAATCCCCTCCTTTCTATTGCTAAGGGGGTGTTCCCTTGTGTGCATAGCACAGTCTGTTTATCCATGCACCTGTTGATGGGCTGTTTGGCTGTTTCCAACTGTTCGCCCTTACAAACGAAGCTGCCGTGCCCTTCGCAGAGTTCTGCAGCTCAAACAGAAAATCTCTTAAGAGAGAAAGAAGCAGTCTGAACAAGGCAGTCTTGTCTAAGTAGGCCTGGCCAAGGACCATCGCCCACCACCTCCTTCCCTGAGCAAGCTGTGGCCTTGTACAGGGGCCTTCTTGAGGCCCATTAGCTCTGCTTTTTCTCCTGACTCTAAGACATGAGCTCTCCACTTCAGCCGCGGACCGGCCCCTTCCCCAGAACCAGCCCCCTCTGAAGCGGAGCAAACGAGGGGCCACCACTCAGGCTTCGCCAAAGGTGGCGGATTAGTCATGATCATGCATAATTTATGTGGAGTTTGCGCAGCCCTGAAAATAGGCCAAGGCATATTTTAGAAAGTAAATCAGACTTGATGAATTGGAAATGCTGTTTGGCATTGTTCATTTCCCGGGAAGCCTGCTTTGTCGCTCTCCGACCAGCGTGACTCAGTTTCCTCTCTTGGAGCCGTCTGAACCTCCGGCCTGCCCTGTGCCGGCTGGACCCATCCTCCTGCAGCGTCAGGTGAGCTCCGAGCAGGCGTCTCTGCTGCAGCCTCTCTCCTCACAGGGGAGCAAGGCCGAGTTGCCGCATGGTATTTTAAGACAGACCTGAATCACCAATTCCCATTTAAAAAACAAGCACACAAACATAGAACCAGGAAAGGGGCTTAGGCCGCACTAGCGGGCTGCCGCCAACAGGACCGTGCGCCTTTAAGAAGCAAAAATTAATGCAAAGCTTATTACAATCCTGGTGGTTGCGAACGCTGTGTCTGTTCCACTGCCCAAGTGTCTGAATTTCAGCTTCAGATGAGTGTGGCCTGCTGGGATTTGAGCTGCCAGTTTAATTAGTGTTCAGTAATTTCAATAATGAGTGACAATTCATTGGGGCTTTTAGGTTGGTCTTCTGTTCAGAAGCAAATCAATAATCCACAGTTTTTCCCCTTCTTTAAAGACAAGAAAGTGGCATGTGAGTTACATCAGACGAGAGAAAATAAATGAGAGAGCCTTCCAGTCCCTCAGTAACTTGAGAGGCAATTGGCTTTAATGGTGTGGGCAGCCTCCTGGTTTGTTGATGTTATTGGAGGAACAGAAAGGTCATTAGTAGCTGGAAAGAGGCGCGCGGATTCTCACAGTAAACAGTTTGCCCTCGCTGTAACCATAGTGATTTGGGTAAATGAACACAGGTATACGGATTACTGCTGTATTCCCCAGGCTGCCTATATTATTGCCTCCGAAGATATAAAAACAATTGAGGCTAATTGTATGAGAGTGAGTTTATTACAAACATAAATGGAAAGAAAAAAGAAAACCAGAGATGTTCTCTCCAAGACTGCCGCACCTCGCCTCGGCGCCCGCACCCGCATCCCGGACCTGCGCACCTGCCAGCGGCGAGCTCGCGGGCACCTGCCAGGGCACAGCGCCCGGAGTCTAGGGGCTGCCGGCTGGGCTGCCGGGGCTCTGCGGCCAGGGCGGGTCGCTCGGGCTGCAAGCCCACGGCCACCGTGCTCCCCGGCGCAATCCGGACTCAGCAATTACTTTTTACTGCTGGTGGCTCCGCCGGGCAGAGGTTCTTCAAAGCCAGGGAAAGGCATTTATCTCAGCTGGGACATGGGGTGGCACGCCTGTCCCCAGCCAGTGGCTGAAAAGTTACCGGCATTACAGCGGTACCCTGCCAGTCGGCGGCGGCGGTGGCTTTTTTGTAAACTCGCATGGTCTCTTTTGTTACAGCTACAAAGACTCCGTCTTCATAAGGTGTTGTGATTTGCGGTATACAAACCCATTAAAAAAACACAAATGAAATCCCCAGCTGGGAAGGTCAAGTCTAATGAGGTGGGCTGTTGCGAGGAGTGGTAGCTCACAGCACCCCCGTGTAGGCCAGAGGTGCTGCCGTGAACAGCTGCTTATAATTACCGTCACCTGACACCCCTCGTCCACCTGAGGTGCTATGTTCTTTCTCACAAGAGAACAGATTAATTGTATATCAACTGATATACATAAAAAAGAGTTTGATAGAAGGCTTAATAAAGTAACATTAAATAGGCAATCCCACTGAAATTCTAATGTGTATATTCTTAATTAAGTTCCCTTGCACAGCACAGTCACTCAGGTGCCTTCCGCTTCCTTTCGCACTCACTGCACGGAAAGCCGGCAACCCGGCGGCAGGGACGGCGGATGTCCGAGGCAATCGCGCTCTCCTGCTTCTACCCTCCCAGCCCACCCTGGAGAGGACCGGAGAGAAAAGATGGAAAAAAGCAACTCACAGGTGGTGCCCCAGCTACGACGGGGGTCTACACAGACCTGGAGCCTTCGGATGCTGAAGCATCCCTTCTCGCCCCGTTAGGGCCGCCCTGCTCTCTCTGTCCCGGGGAGAAGGCACGGCCACGTGAAAATAAAGATATAACTCAAAGGACGGAAGGAGGGGGAGAAAGAGGACCAGGACGAGCAGGCGAAGAAGATGAAACAGGGGAAGGAGGGGTGTAAGGTACTGGAAGGCGGCGAGAGAAGGAGAAAGAGCAGAGACGCAGTCAGCAGCCCCGATCTGCTCTGGAGAGGAACCGTTGAGCCAGAGAAGAATAAATATGTGTTTAAAACTAACATGCAGAGGCAATGATGCGGCTGTAATTCATTAACTGCCTTGAAGTGAGTTGCGCCGACGCACCTCGCCCGGTCTGAGAACATCTGCGCCCGGAGCGAGCACCTCGGGCAATGCTCTCGCAGCCGCCCGATGGTGCCGCGTTGGGGAAAATGCAGATTTTCCTTGCAGGGCTAAAAGTAATTCTTCTGCTACGAGGGAGAAGAGAGGAATAAAACAAGGCAGGTGAGGTGCGTGCTCTTGTCCGAGGATCTGCATGGAAATAACCATGGGATAGATAAAGACAGAAGCTTTGCCGAATTGTCCAGAAAACAGTATGGTATTTGGTCATATGCAGGCTTACGACATGATGGGAAAAAACAAGTGTTTTGGAGCTCCAAACTAAAGATACTGCCTTGTGTGCTTCCCTGTGGAGAGCTGAGGAGAATTTCCCAGCTATTAGAAGGAGTGGGACTCTGCAGGGGTGGCCAGGAATATGGGGGAGGGAGAGGGGGCAGGGAGACACTCTCGTACAGCCTCTGAAGCCAACTGGCTTCCCGCCCTGAGAGTTGAATGCTGCCAGTAGGAGGAACCATCTAGACTCCTCGGTGCCCACACCGTGCATAGCACTGTCAAAGGAAATACAGACTCAGAACAGAAGAACTGCCTTAAGTCTGGGCTCTGCCACAGGGAAGCTGGGGGCCCACGGGCTAGATGCTGGTCCCACCATTACCTGGTCCCAGCGGCCCTACAGGATGGCTCATTCTCGTCTGTATCCGTTCACTGACTCTCCGCTGAGTCCCTCCGCTGTGCCGGGGCTGCCTTGTGCACTAGGGCGGGAACACCGCCATGTCTCACGTGAACGGAGCTTGCGTTCCTCCTGCGGATGTGAAACCAGTCCAACCACACCGTGTCTGACAGCTGCGCGTCCTGCGGAGAGACAGACTACCTGCAGACGAGGGTGGGCATGGATGCTTGTCTGGAAGGGCCTATCCTCCTTGAGCTGAAAAAACCAGATTGGCAAAGGTGACAGAAGGCACTCAGGGCCTAGGAAAACGCAGGACAAAGATCTGGAGCAGAAGTGACCTTGGGGGGCGCCTGGGTGGCTCAGTGGGTTAAGCCGCTGCCTTCGGCTCAGGTCATGATCACAGGGTCCTGGGATCGAGTCCCGCATCGGGCTCTCTGCTCAGCAGGGGGCCTGCTTCCCTTCCTCTCTCTCTGCCTGCCTCTCTGCCTACTTGTGATCTCTTTCTGTCAAATAAATAAATAAAATCTTAAAAAAAAAAAAAAAAAGAAGTGACCTTGGTCTGCAGGTGAGGCCAGGAAGGGGGGCAGTCAGGGGCTGGTCATGGTGAGACAGGTGCCTGATTCTGACCGCGGCGAGAAACTCTAGAAAGTCATGAGTTAAGGACCATTCTCCTGTGCTCCCTGGGAAGTTATCATGACTGGGAAACCGCCTGGGGAGGAGCACGGAGCTGAGAGCAGGCAGAAGCAGGAGGCCTGCTCAGAGACAGTGGTGACCCGACCAAGGACTGTGGCTGCTCGATGGAGAGACAGGGCCAGATCTGGGACATTTGGGGGATGGAGAACTGAGGTACGGCTCCATGGGAATGTGAGGACCACTCCGAGTCTGCATCCTGGGCCACCGGGTTTGGAGAGAAGGAGACCAACAGAGCAGGTTGAAGGTATCAGAATTCAGCTAGATGCCGCCGGACACCTGAGTGCCTACCAGACATCTGGGTGCCTACTGGACAGCCAGATGCCTATAGGACACCTATAGGGGCAGTTAGGAGGGCAGTTAGGAGGGGTAGCGAGAGAGAATGCAGATGCTCTTAGTAAATGTTAACATAGAAAATTTAAGGTAGGGATGAAAATAGCAGAGCCACAAATTGTTCTGAGTCACATTCGTGATTCCGCTATCACTGTGAATCTGGCCTGGAAATGAGCATCGCATCCCACATAGCATGTCAGTGAAATCTGAAAAATAAGTAAATGCACACACACACACACACACACATACACGTGCACACACATGCATGCCCATATACACATGTGCGTGTGCACACATACACACCTGCCCGTCCATGCACAGAGGCACACAGGCACGCACATGTACATAGACACAAATAGCACATATGCACACATGTGTACAGGCCCAGGGCCCACACACGCAACAGCTATACACATACACACTCATACACACACACACACAGTACACAGACACACAGACACACTCTCAGGGCCCAGGAAAACCAGAATCTCTTTCTAGTCAGGACCTGGGACACAGTGAGTGACCCACCAGCTGGTTTGCTGTACTCTGGCCTAGAGATTCAGTGGCGAGGGCCCAGCACCCTCTGCCTGCCACCCCACATACAGCCTGAGTCACCGCAGGCCAAGCCACGGGCGGCACAGGCCGGGTGGGCATCTTAGAGGAGATGCCAATGTGCTTCTCCGGGTCACGGGTGTCTTTGCAGCACGCCGCCCTCCTAAGCCTTCGCTGGCGTGCTCCTGCCTGCCAGGAAAAGTCTCTGTGGCTGAGCTTCCCCTTGAGCCCACCAGGTGACCCCATGCCTGCCTGACCTCCTCCACCAGCGACGTCTCTGCCGTGCGGCTTGGCTAAGCTGAGCTCCCAGTTTCTCCATAAACGCTCCCTGCTTCCTTCTCCTCAGGCCTTGGCTCTGGCTGGTCCCTCGTTAGCACAAACATCCAGTGACGCTTGTTGACTCACGAAGCTCATAAGACAGGTAAGCTCCAGGACCAGCGGCCGCGCCAGTGTCCGCACAGCACCCAGCAGCTGGGTGAGGCCTGAAAAACGTCTGCCAGAACGTTTCCCAGAGGGACTTTCCCCAAACAACCAGATGTCCCGCTTTATGGGGAAAAACAATGAGACATTGGTTCTGGAAACCCTTCAGCCAGGAACATGGCTCCCGGTAGCTAACACCAACCAGAAACTGGGTCTTGGAAGAAATCAAGGCCACTAATGCATTGTCGGTCAGATGTCTCTTGAACCCAAAGGATATTTAGTTCTGAATGCTTCTGAGAAACCCATCTGCCCAAAAAAGAGGCTGGAAAATCCTTGCCATTGTTGTGTACCATCATTGTTGTCCATCTGGTAACTGCCCATAGGTTGTACCTGAGGGAGGGGAGGCTATGGGTCCGGCCTGTACGGGGCTGTCAGGCTAGGGAAGAACTATGCCAGGCCCCTCCCCAGATGCATCTCGTGTAATCGTCACCAACCATAGGAAAGGCATATTATTATCCCATTTTGCAGGTAAGGAAACTGAATCTCAGACAGATTAAGAAACTGTCTGAGGCCACCCAACTTGGTAATGGGGGAGTCTTGACTTTGGACATTGGTATTTTCAAGGAATTTCTAAAGACCGCCACTCACTAAGCAATGGGAAACCTTGTCCATCCAATGTCACTATTAGAACTCCAGATCTTCATAGCCAAATCTAAGGTAAAAAGAGTAAAGATTTAAAAATCCGATCCACAAAATACATATTTCACTCTCGGGAGATGAAATGCCTAGC
Source organism: Mustela erminea (assembly GCF_009829155.1). Classification (NCBI taxonomy): domain Eukaryota; kingdom Metazoa; phylum Chordata; class Mammalia; order Carnivora; family Mustelidae; genus Mustela; species Mustela erminea. Next base: position 88,313,073 of record NC_045627.1, on the reverse strand, counting down.
AATGTCTCCCTTTGGCTTTGAGCTGATGGGACTGAAGAGCCTCAACATCTCCCTGCACCAGAGAGAGAGCCTAGATGGGGACACACAGTAGCAGAGTTGTGACTCCCTGGAACTTATGAGGAATTGTGAACAGAGGCCACGCAGGTGTGCTCGGCTTTCCCTGCTGGGATTATGGAAGTCACGTCGATTGTGGCCACCAGTTCATCAACAATTAGGGCTTTCTTGGGCAAGCCTCACCCCGACAATACTTCTCACATAACGAGTTGCCCTTCTAGTCTGACTGCCTTGCTCTTTCATGCCGAACTCCTTGTCTCAGCAGGATATGACAGAATGTGCTGACCTTCCCGGCAAGCTCACCCGTCATGTTCTCCTGTGAAGCAGAAAGACGCCACAAATACAGACTCCGACGGGGCACAGGGCAGAGCTTTCAGAGAGACTGATTCAGTAAGTGCCAGTACTGCTGTGAGAAACAGGCGCCCACTGTGTGTGAGGAATGGACACCTACTGTGTGTGAAGAAGGGGCGCCACTGTGTGTGAGGAACAGACACCCGTGATGTGCAAGGAATGGGCATCCACTGCGTGTGAGGAATGGGCACCTACTGCACGTTAGGAACAGGCACTCACTGTGTATGAGAAATAGGGCACCCACCGTGTGTAAGGAACAGGCACCTATGATGTGTGAGGAGCGGGCACCCATGTGTATGAGGAATGGACACCTACTGTGTGTGAGAAATAGGGCATCTACTGTATGTGAGACGTAAGACACCCACTGTGTGTGGGGAAGAGGTACCCATGATGGGTGAGGAATGGACACCCACCATGTATGAGGAATAGGACACCTACTGTGTGTGAGAAAGAGGATACCTAGTGTGTGAGGGACAGGCATCCATGATGTGCAAGGAATGGACACCCACTGTGTGTGAGGAATGGGCATCCGTTAGGTGTGAGAAATAGGGCACCTACTGTGTGTGAGGGATGGACACCTACGGTGTGTGAGAAATAAGACACCCACCGTGTGTGAGGAACAGAAACCCATGATGTGTGAATAGGCACCCGCTGTGTGTGAGGAATGGGGCACCTCATGTCAGGCTGGCCTCCGAATGCCCCATGCTTAGTAGGACACTTTCCTTGTCCACCCAGGCCTTCTTCTAGAAGACAGGGAACGGTCCAGAGAAGTTTCCAGAAGGAAATCCTGAAAGTCAGAACCTGTCCCTGGGCCTCATGGCCTGTAGCCTGCAGGACAGCAGCAGGGACTAGGCGGCAGGCTCCGGCCTCCGTGCTCAGGATGCAGGGCAGGGCCAGAGTTCTGCCCCAGCCCCCCCACACCCCCCGCCCCGCTGCTGGGCTACACTTCCATGTTCCAGGCTTCAACTCACTTCCGCTAAAATAACAGGTTTGAAAGAAATGGTGTCCCGGTGCCCCACCTCTCCGAAGTCCATCTCTGCCCCTTTATTCACTCCTTCTTGTGATGTCCTTCCGGGCGTAGGCCACAGCGACCGGGCACAGGACCCATCCCACCCCCACCCTGAGCTGAGCCTTGACAGCCCGTGGTGGACAGAGCTGCTGGGAGCGGAGCGGAGGCGGTGGGCTGCCCCCTCCGCCAGCGCGTCTCTGTGAGCAGTCCCCCCACGTCCCCGGCTGCAGCCAGAGGGGAGCAAGGAGACCCTCGTCACTGTTTTGCATCTGTGCCCTCTAAGGGTCGGGTCTCAGGAGGCGGTGGCAAGGCAAGGTGGGGGCCACAGCTGGGAGGAAGGGCAAAAGTCCTGCAGGCATTTGGAAAACTGTCACTTTAAAATATGGATAACCCCACCCGGGCTTCCAGGCAGGGCCAGCCCCCCTGCTGATGAGGAAAGGGGCTGGCGGGAATGGAAACCCACAGGCAACCCGAGTGGACCCCATCCTGCCTTGGGGCAACTTCCATGTGTTTTTCAAAAAGGAGGGAGAAGAGAACTGCCCGGCCAAAGGGTCCAGCGTGTGCAAAGGGGGTGCGTAGGCACGGCAGGTGTGAGCGCACGCCCATCCGGCATCCAGCTGCAACCCCGTGCCCGTTCCTCAGCCTCTGCCAGTCATCGTAGCGATTTCTTTAACCTTCCAGATTAGCAATTTCTTTAACCTTCCAGAGGGATATGACTTTGGAAGAACTTGAGAAGTCCGTCATGTGGCCAGGAGTCGCCCCGTGCAAACTGGCCACAAGCCGGGTCAAATGATTAAATTTCATGATCTGAGTTGCACTGAAATCACGTGTGTGGCTTTTAAATCCCAGTAGTTGGTGATTTTTTTTTTTTTAATATCTGCCAAACAGAACAATGAGACCCTTTTAAATCCCCCAGTGAGCAACTATTAAAACCACAATTTACAACTGTGCATATCATCTAACGTGTTAACCAGGTGTTCTAGTGTTATTGTTTGAAATTCTACCTTGGTTTAAATCAAATGAAGAAAAGCCAAAAGTCCAATTAAAATCCCACATTGCCTCTTTATCGAGGGTAGGTGAAAGACATTTGTTATCGATTTAATGGCAGAAATCTCATAAAATGGGAGACCATCCTTTCTTCTTCCCAGCTTATTTCTTGCCTAGATGCTCAGAGCTTACTGGCATTTCCTATTCCAGGCTGGGGGGGAAAAATAGAATAAATCTAGGAATTTCTGGCTTAATGTTAGTAGCATCCCGGACACTCTTGCTGAATTTGACGATTGAGTGTTGTCATGGGATATTAAAATTGTGCAGTGGGCCCATTTAGGCGATTATTTCCCTTAATAACTTCCATGCCTCTCCAGACCCTCTTTGCCAACATGCGTCCATTGTATTTAATAGTTCAGTGACAACAAATTTATGTTGCTAAGCTCCAAAAAGTAAACCCAACCCAAATACCTCTCCAAGTTGCAGACATTGACCAAGGTAATGTGGAATTCAGTTGTCTTCACTGTACCGTAATTATTTCCAGACTTAAACTGCCTGTCTTTGTCTTTGGCCACTTTGCCCATTCCAACCAGGCCCCGCTGGTGTTCCTTAGCCTGTGAGGTTTTCCAGCCCGTTTGCTGTCACCTCCTTCCCATCACTGTGTCTCCTGCGGACCTCCCCGTCCACTGTGGCTCCTTCCCACCCCATCCCGCTGGCCCTTTTTTCCCTGGCAGAGCTGGCTTTGCCAGAAAGCAAAGTCAGCCGGTTCCCTTGGACTGCTTTCCTTTTCCAGGGGGTGAAAATGAGACAAAAGGGTTTTCTATCACCCTAGTTGCACTGTAATAAAGAGGATAATCTGATAAATCAGTTCAATTTTTTCTTCTCTCAGAAATCATGAAACTGCAAAAAGAAAAAAAAAAGTGTCAGTTACACACATCTGTTCTCTTTTACGCCTTATTTAAGAAAATAATTCTTGCCAGATTTTTACCCACCCATAATAATTACACCATTTTTACAGATGTGGTTTTTAACAGCTTCATTTTGGCCCCAAATCTTTTATACAATTTGCAATGAATTTGCTTCTTGGCTTGTACTTCATTAGGATTTGGCAATAAAGAGACGGAGGTGCAGGAACTAGTTCCCAGAACTAGACCTTTTAGTGATGTTTTCATAAACCAAACAGCCAGGGTAGAAATGACCGCTGTCATCATCACTATAATTATTATTATCATCATTAGCTGTAGTACAATACTTACAAGTTTTGTACTTGAGTGTTTAATTTGGCAGTCACCCCGGGCTTGTTTTTCTTTACCCTTAATTATCTACTCCCTTTTTGAGCTCCAGCCCAGAGCTGGGCTGTTCTCAAAAGTCCCTCAATGAAGGTGAAGATGGCGGGACTCGCCCCCATCGGGGCATCCGGAGACCCATACCTGGTGCACTGTGCCCAGCACCCAAACCCTGGCCTGGAAGAGCTCCGGGCCCCCTGGGGGATGATGCCGACAGGGCGAGGACACAGCAGGCGCAGTGGGGCAGGGTGGGGATCGAACAGAAGGCCAGCGAGGAATGGAAGAAGTCAGCAGAGTAAGGGACTCCATGGAAACTCAGAAGGCCTCCGCGGTGCTAAGGAAACGCGCAGCAGCGTTTTACACGACAAGGCACCTGCAAATGGGCTGTGTCCTTCTGTGCGCATGGCACACTTTGAGGGCAAACGCACCGATGGGGAAATGCAGGCCTGACCCCGAGAAGAATCTGGTGCGACGCGGAGGGGCCGTGACTGGCCCCGCTGCGGCTCAGGCAGTTCTCGCGTCCCTCCTTGCGTGTTGTGTCTTCTGAGAGATTAGAATTGGACCCCTGACCAGCACCAGCACAACCCGAGCTGGGGGACCCCGGGCCCGGATCCCAGAGCCCTTCCTGACAGCATCCGTTCCCTGCCGGCCTGGGAGCCACCAGAGGACGGAGGCAGGAGAAGAGGAAGAGACTCTAGACAAGGAAGACCTCAGTCAGGGAAGGAAACGCCTGTCACCTGGGCCAGGACCATCCCAGGGCGGGTGTCAGTGCCCGGCAAACGCTCTCCCCCAGGTGTCCACAAACTCCATGGGACTGATGGCCCCGGACGGCTCAGGATCCCTGTTTCGGCCGCATTTCATTGGTTGTTTTTCCTCCCTTTATGTTCTGCACCGTGTTGACACAGGCAGGGACATTTTTTTTTTTAATTTTCTTTAATTTCCACTAAAAACAACGAAATGAAACAAAAAAATCAAGCAAACACAACTCCCTCTCAGGAGAGTGGGGCTTTCTGGAAAGACTGACATCACCCGTAAGGAAACAACAGCAGGAGGAGGTGGCCCTATTCTTTGGAACCTATTTCCAGGCTCCTTCCCAGCTCAGAACCGGGCTTCCTGAACGGGGGTGGCACCGCCTGCTAGCGTCCCCTTCGTCGGCCTTTCCCCTTCTCCCCACCACCGGGGCCGCCCACCAAGTCCCCCAGACTGTCCTCCTGGTCCGGCCGCCCCCCGCCCGCTCCCAGCACCACAGCCGGCCCCAGGCCTGGGTGGGCGGACGCCGAGGAATCCAGCTCCTCGTGGAGTCTGCCGTCCCTGGGGGGGGGGGGGGGGGTCCAGGCCGGAGGGGGCCGCCCTTCCCGGTGGGAAAGGGGTGACTGATGTCCGCAAAGGGCACCGGAGAAGAGCCGCGCTCGGCCCTTGCCTGCGGTGCAGCCGGGACACCCGGCAGGTGAGCCCCTGCGGGTCTCCAGAGGCCAGGGAGGGCCCCGGGCGGGCTGCTTCGCGTGACCTTGGCCTCGGCGGCGCCCGGTCCTGCGCCGGAAGCTTCCGGCCGGTCGCCCGGGTCCGCGGCTTCATTAAGCGGCGAGGCCCGGGACGCGTGGCGCCTGGGGGGCCGCGGCGAGGCGCGCGGCCCCCGGGGGCCGTCGGGGGCGTCCGGGGCGCGAGCCGCCTGGCAGCGGGCCGGGAGCACCGGCGCCGTCATGAATTTAGATGAGACGCGGCAGCCTCCGCTGCTTAATTCGCTGGGCGGCCTCGGCGGCGGGAGGGACCGCGAGGGGAGCCGAGCGCGCCTCGTGACTCGGTGTCGGGGCGGCCCCGACGACAGCCCCGGCGAGCCCCGGCCCTGGACGGCCGCCGCCCCCGACCGTGGGTGTGTGTGTGGGGGGGGGGGGGGCCCTGGGCAGGGCGCGGGTCCCCGCAGGCCCCGCGGCTCGAGCCCCGACACGGCGAACAGCGCGCGGGCCGCTGTTGCGCGCCCTGCGCTGGGTGGTCTGGGGACTCGGGCGGCTTCCGAGCTCATTTGCCTGCAGACGCCCTCACCTTGTCAGCGCCAATAATTATCCAGTCGGCGCTACGCGGAGCTGCCATTCCTTAAGATTGGATTAGATTGAAGAGGCTGAGGCCCCGCTCCTCTGTGCATTTTCGCAGTCAGTTAGCGGAATCACTGGGGGCCTCGCCGCGGCCTACAGCAGAGCTACACTAACTTTCTCTCCCCTTCCTTATTACGGAGCTTAATAACAGCAGGCAGTGTATTAATATGTAAGAGATCAAGAGATTATTGATTAGAGTCACTTGCCTAATATCCCCTGTCCGTCATGTAGTTCAGCAGCCTTTCATGATTTTTTGTGTCAGGCCATTTAAATATTCATGACCGCGTTGCTTTGTACCTCCACGGCTGAATTTCTAATTAATCTGTCAAAAGAAATACAATATGCCCGGAAGCCTTATTATTATAAGGGTCAGCTGAAACAGAGATGGCCTGGCGAGGCCTAAGGGGTAATTAATTATAACAATACAGTGTTTACCTTGTGTGGTACCTACGGCCTAAATGAGCGCTAAATTAGACTCAAACCGCTCCAGTCCGCGTTTGAAGCCTCCTGATCTGCCAGACTATATCATCATGATTGGAGGAGAGAGCCGGGAGCCGCAGCTATGTAACAACATAATCAGCAATTATAGCCGCGGAATGGGGAGAAGGGGGAATTTTATCTCATTAGAAAAGCCCGAGTAGAAAGTTTTTTTTTCTGTCACCAGCTCTTTTCTTTAGAATTCAAATGATTCCACTCTAAAGGTGAGAGATCTCAAGTCTAATTCCGGTGCAGAGAGCCGGCCTAATTAGTGGTATACTTTGGCTAAAATATGAATGACATTTGTTCCAGCTTGCAGCGGCCTATTAATAGAGGGTGTCAGAGCGAAACATTAAGTGTATCATTCTTCTGTCAATTTATTTCTGTCATTATTGTTTCTTTATTTCCTCTGCCACATTATGGTCACTAATTTCTTCTCACTTTTATGAGATTCTTAATGTGGGCCTTTAATGAACTCCAAAAACTCAACCACAACTCTGAAATTAAAATACTAGGCTCCTGTCAGGGCGGCCCGACAGAGTAAAACTTGAATAGTATCATTCTTCTGTCAATTTATTTCTGTCATGATTTTTCTTTATACCCTGCCACATTATGCCCACTAGTTTAATTCCATTTTTATGTGACTTGTTAATGTGAATTTTAGGTGGCTTTTAATCACCTCCAAATTTGTAGAATATCACAATAAATCATAACTGTATCCCCTCTTATGACAATTTATTTCTGTCATTATTTTTTATTTCTCCTTCCTTATTACAACTCCGAGTTTCATCTCCTCCTCGGTGACCTTTACATGGTTGCATTTTAAAAAGAAGCCCAGAGAAAGTTTGCTCTTTCTTAGGAATTAAAGGAGGGAAGCCATTTTCCCCGGGCGCTGTCTCGGCACAGGACCCGAGGTCACAGGTGTCCGCGCACCTCTCCCGCAGCCCAGCGGCCTGTGTCCGTCTGGGGGAGCAAAAGGGTGAGCCGGGAATGGAGGAAAGGCGAGCATCGCCAGGGGGACAAAATCCCGAACAGGCTGGTACCGTCGTGCGGGGATGGACGGATGCAGAGACAATGGGTTTGATCTGGGGAAACTCATTCCTTTAATTCCTACAAGAGCCCCGCGACTGCGCCGCTTGGAAAGGAGAAAACCTCTCAGACGAGTGAGCTCATACCGCAGCTGTTGATTTGGGTCTCCCGGGTTTGTCGGGTAAAGCAAGGTTGATAAGGTTATGGCTCGCAGGCCGAATCTGGCCCTGCCACCTCTTTTATGTGCAGGCTGTGAGCTAAGAGTGGGTTTTGCATGTTTAAATATTTAAAATGACAAAGCCAAAAAGGAAAGATATTTTGTGATCTGTGGAAAATCCTGCAAAATTGAAATTTCATTGCCATAAATCAAGGTTTACCGGAATACCGTGGCCATTTATGTATTGTCTGTGGTGGCTTTCCTGTTATGATGGCAGAGTTGAGCGGGTCCAACAGAGATTTCCCAGAACCTAAAATATTTACTCACTGGCCCTTTATAAAACTTTGTTAACCATACTAATACCTCTCCTGAAGGACTTTGATAAAGATTTGGGATATAATTCAGAGAGTGTTTATAGAACTTTGCAGATTGGTTCAATAGCCAAATAGCTAGGGTAAGAGCTTCTATAATCGTTCTCAGAGCTGCGTTCTGGACGGTGGAATCAACATCCTGGAAAAAGCTTTCATTAATTATGGCCTCAAAAAACTATTTGTTGGGGCGCCTGGGTGGCTCAGTGGGTTAAGCCGCTGCCTTCGGCTCAGGTCATGATCTCAGGGTCCTGGGATCGGGTCCCACATCGGGCTCTCTGCTCAGCAGGGAGCCTGCTTCCTCCTCTCTCTCTCTGCTTTCCTCTCTGCCTACTTGTGATTTCTGTCTGTCAAATAAATAAATAAAAAAAAATCTTTAAAAAAAAAAAAAAAACTATTTGTTGTGTTTCAGTTCTGCCACGGAGATTGTGTCGAGGAATCAGGCCCTTGAGAAACGGGAGTGTTGAAGGCATGGTCTCTGTCCTCCATAATCAGGTTCTCTCCACTGTAGGGAATACAGATTTAAATCATCAGAGAGGAAGAAGAATTCCAGACGACCCCTATAAACATCAGTTAAAATGTCTAGGTGGGGGCAGTCGGAGCCACAGCCATCATAGCCTTAAGCTCACTGAGGATTTACTCCAACAAAACTTACTGAGCATTTGCTTGGCGGTGGATATTTGAGAATGCACCACTTAAAAGTCACCCTTCCTTCAAGGAACACTGAGGCACCTGCAAATGGCATTTCCTGCCTTTGTTTTCAACCCTTATTTTGTCTTCAAGCATGGGAAGGATTGAGTTTAAACCTGAGTCAGAAACCTAGCAGCCCTCCCAAGTGATGGGACTCATGGTTCTCCAGGCTCAGCTTCCAGGGGTATCCACAGCAACAAAGGCCAGTGCCTCCCTTGTCTTCAGGGTCAAGCTTATCCTCCTGTGACCACACAGGACTTCCCAGTCTGGGTCTCATTCTAGCCCCTGAAGGAATCTTCTAGTGGCTGCCCACCAATAGAATGTGCCTCTAAGCTATGACTCAGGATTCACACCTCTTGGATACTCTTCCTTCAGTATGTCATCCCTGAAGGCTCCTGATATTCCAGAGCTTTCTCACTTTCTCACCCAGAAACCAGACATAAGCCCTCAGTGAAGCCACTTAGAATGGAGTCTCATAGTGGGGCTGCCCTGAGCTCCCATGCTGGACTCTGTTTTCATCACTGTTGCTCTCGTGCCTGTGTTCTCTCTCCCTCTCTCTCTCTCTCAGAGTAGTTATATTTATCTTTCAGTGATCCCTCCTTCCTGATAATAAAAATAAATATTAACTTATAGGAAATATGGGAAATTATCAAGATGAAAATAAGCACCCGTAATCTTACAATCTAGAAAGCACACTGTTAATCCCATTCTATTCCTTTGCATGCTTTTCTCCATTCATTATTGATGTAACATTTTTAAAATTTTTTTAATTTATGTACTCAACATTGTATTAGACACCTGTTCCTGGAATAAAAATTTCTACCAACGTGTGTTTCTCAAAAGTCTGCATACAATCTTTCACTAAAAAACAAACAAGCAAACAAACAAACTGAGCAAATTAGGACAAGATGGGAATATCATCAGCATGATAAAGACCACCTAGGACATGACTATGGCTGACATCATGCCTAATAGGGAAAAACTGAAAATTTCTCCCTAATGTCAAGAACAAAACAAAGCTGTCCACTCTCCCAGCTGTTTGTTGGTTTTGCTGGTGGTTCTAGCGAGAGCCATTAGGCAAGAAAAAGAAATACAAGACATCCAGATTGGAAAAGAAGATGTAAACTTTTCTCCATTTTCAGATGACACAAGTGTATTTACAGAAAGTCTTAATGAATCCATAGAAAAGTAATAAGGTGATAAATGAGTTCAGCCAAGTTGCAGAGTGCAAGATTAATAGAAGAGTTTCCGTTGTAGCTGTACATTGGCGGTAAGCAACATGAAAAGAAAATTAAGAAAAAACATTCAGGTATAAATATAACAAAAGAAACGGAAAACTTATACAGAGGAAACTACCCAAAAAAAAAAAAAAATCATTGCTAAACATTAAAGAAGGCCCAAACAAAGGGAAAGAATTCCATGGTGACCAATTGGAAGACTTAATATTATTAAAATGGCAATGTTCCCCAAATTGATCTATAGAATCAATACAATCCCTATTAAAATCCCAGCAAATGTTTTTGCAGAAATTGACAAGATGATCCTAAATTCATAAGGAAATGCAAGGGACCATGAATAGTCAAAACAATCTTGGAAAAAAGGACTAAGTTGGAAGACTCACCTGTGCCAGTTTAAATATTTAATATATAGCTCTGCTAATCAAGACAATGTGGTAAAGATTTAAGAACGGACATATTGGGATGCCTGGATGACTCAGTCTGTCAAATGTCTGTTTTTGGCTCAGGTCATGATCCCAGGATCCTGCGATTGAGCCCTGTGTTGGGATCGCTGCTTGGTAAAGAGTGTGTTTCTCCCTCTACCCTACCCCCTGCTCTGTGTGTGTGTGTGTCAAATAAATAAAATTAAAAAAAAAAAGAATAGACATATGGATTAGTGGAATAGATTTAAGTGTCCAGCAATAAAACCAAATATTTATTGTTGATTGATTTTCAACAAGAATGCCAAGATATTTCAGCAAATGGTGCTCCAAATAGATTTCTACATGCAAAGAAAGAAGTTTGACCCCCTATCTCACACCATATACAGAAATTAACTCAAATGGATCAAAGGTTTAAATGTAAGAGCTAAAGCTATAAAATTTTTAGATGGGAACATAGGTTCATTTCCTCTGATTAGGCAATAGTTTTTTAGATGTGATACCTTAAGTAAAAGCAATCACAGGAAACCCCACATAAATTTGACTTCATCAAAATGAACAACTTTTATGCTGCAAAGAAAACTACTGAACAATTGGAAAGACAATGCACAGAATGTGAAAAAAAATCAAATCATAAGTGTGTAGTATCCAGAATATACAAAGAATTTCACAGAATCAAAAATGCAAATAGCCCAATCTAAAAATATGCAGAGGATTTCAACAGAATATATATATATATTTTAGTTAGGAACTTGCAAATCAAAACTACTTCACACCCACTAGAATAGCTATAAGAGAGAAAATAACAAGTGTTTTTAAGAATATACAGAAACTGATTGATGGCAGGATTGTCAATGGTGCAGCTACTTTGGAAAAGTCTAGAAGTCCTCAAATGACTAAGAAGTACCACCCTGAAGTATGTCACTAAGAGAATTGAAAACATATATCCAAACTTACAATTTACACAAATGGTCATAGCAACAGGATACATAACAGACAGAAACTAGAAATGACACAAATTTCAATCAACTGCCAAATGGATAAACAACAGGTGATCTGTTTATCCAGACAAAGGAACAAAGTACTGATACACATGACAACATGCTTGAACGCTGACTGCTCACACCCAGTAAGAAAGACCCAAAAGACCACATACTGTGTGATTCCATTCGTTTCAAATGTCCAGAATAGGCAAATCCAAGCAGAGAGAAAGATTAGTGATTGCTGGGTGGAGGAGAAAATGGGGAGTGGCTGGTAATAGGTACGCTTTTTCAGGGGGAGTGATGGCAACATTCTGGAATTAGATGTTGGTGATGGTTGCATAAACCTCCGAAAACACTGAATCGCACACTGTTAACAGGTGAACTTTATGATCTGTGAATTACATCTTTAAAAAAGACTGTATGTAATTATATCCTATAATTAAATTATTCTGATTATTCTCTGATGATTGAGTATTGCTGTGTAGCATGTACACCCTACAACTCAGGGACCTCCTGTACACTCTACACCTGGGGTATCTCTCTCTGCTGTCTGCAGCCCCCCAACCCCTGCCTGAGATGACCACATTTCCATGGTACTCTCTTCCCTAGGGATTCCCTTGGGTCTTATGGAGTTCCAGTCCACCAGTTTCTCCTTTGAGTGGTTACCCTGCCTTTCTCCCAGGACCCCCACACCAACACACACACACACACACACACACACACACACACACACACACAGAGTTTCCCCTGCAGGCTATGGAGAAGAATGGAAAACCACCATGAGACCCTTCCTGAAAGTGCTGTCATAAATGCCAGGGAGACGGTGGATGCCTTCCTGGTTTCTGAAGATTGTCCCAGAGTAGGGATCAAGGCCCAGCCTCTCCTGTTTCCTCCTTGCCAGGACAAATCCGAGGAATGAACTCTGCTCTGAATGGAGCCCAGAGGAGACCAGGAGGCAGGTACCATGGAAATGGGATGGACTGCAGGACCTTAGCCCTCTGCTACCTGGAGTGACTCCATCACAGCTTCTGGGCCCATCCTTCTTCCTATCACCCAGAGAGCAGAGGAGACTATCTGTGCCTGTACAGCTCTGTGTAGGTTTGTGTGTACACATTTATATGTACCTCCATTTACTTTAAAATCTTCTCCCAAGTTTTTTTATGAAAACTTAAAAGCATACAGAAATGCCAAAAAAGGGTGTCTGGGTGGCTCAGTGGGTTAAGCCGCTGCCTTCAGCTCGGGTCATGATCTCAGGGTCCTGGGATCGAGTCCCGCATAGGGCTCTCTGCTCAGCAGGGAGCTTGCTTCTCTCTCTCTCTCTCTCTCTCTCTCTCTGCCTGCCTCTCTGTCTACTTGTGATCTCTCTGTCAAATAAATAAATAAATAAATCTTTAAAAAAAAAAAAAAGAAATGCCGAAAAAAAAGTCATGCAATAAATACTTTTATTTATTTATTTATTTGTTTGTTTGTTTGTTTATTTTATTTATTTATTTTTACTACAGTTCAGTTCTAACAACTGCTACCATTTTGCCATATTTGCTGTCTCCCTCTGTATCTTTTCAAACACACATTTTTTTTTTCTGTATTTGAGATTTTTCAACTGTTTGGAGGCTGGAAGCCTCATGATATTTAAATTATAGACACCTACCTATATCTCCTACAAAGAAGTATGTTCTACTCTACAGCCAGTGTTACACTGAAAAACGTACAAATACATTTATAATACTACCGATATCCAGACTGAAGCCTGATTTTTCCAATTATCCCAAGAATATATTCGAGATCTATATCTCCTACATATCCTATACTAGGACCCAATTTGGACCCACATTAGGTTCTGGTTGGGGCTGTCGCTTTACTCCCTTTTCGTCTACAAGTCCCCCCCCCCTTTCCCCCCATGACAGTGTCTCTGGAAGAATCCGGATCACGGTTTTGCAGAATGCTTTGTGTCCTGGATCTGGTCTTCTCTTCTGGGACCTCTTGTAGGTCCCTGCAGGACCCAAAGCTGGAAGCCTGATTTATAATCAGATTCTATTTAATCATTTTTAAAAAATTAATATGAACTTGTTAAAGTAAATTTGGAAAATAGAGAAGAGTTGTGAAAATTTTGAAATCACTCATCTGCTGCTTCCTTCTCAAAATTGTTTTCCATACTTCCCTACAGTCTTTCCTGGAAACTTATCAGTTACTTATCCACCCATTCCCCGTTCAATAAACACATCTCAGGTACTTCGTATGCTATCTACATGCTTTTGATCCAATCCTTGATGTACTTGATAGGCTATCTGTCTGGGCTGTACATTCCCTAAATCATATGGCCTTGTTTAAGCGGCCACACTCAAACTACAGAAACACATTTTAATTCAGCTTTTTTCATTACGTAGATAGCAAACATTTTCTATTTTTTTAATTTTTTAATTTTATTTTTTCAGTGTTCCAAGACTCATTGTTTATGCACCATACCCAGTGCTCCATGCAATCTGTGCCCTCCTGAGTACCCACCACCAGGCTCACCCAACCCCCTCACACCTCCCTCCAAAACCCTCAGTTTGTTTCTCAGAGTCCACAGTCTCGAATGGTTTGTATCCCCCTCCATTTCCCCCAATTCCCTTCTCTTCTCCATCTCCCCATATCCTCCGTGTTATTCCTTATGCTCCACAAGTAAGTGAAACTATATGATAATTGACTCTCTCTGCTTATTTCACTCAGCATAATCTCCTCCATAGCATTTTCTGTGTTATCACAGTCTGCAATGTCCATCGTAGTTAACTTATACATTGTTATTTAAACTTTTCTTCCAAAATTAAAAAAAAAAAGTTATCAAGGCACATAGATGATTGAGCATCAGACTCATGATTTCCGCTGAGGTCAAGATCTTAGGGTCATGGGACTGAGCCCCAAGTCAGGCTCCGAGTGAACGTGAATCCTGCTTGAGATTTTCTCTCTCTCTCTCTCTCTCTCCTTCTGCTTCTGCCCTTCCCTGTTTGCTGTAAAATAAATAAGTAATAATAAAGTTATCACCACCACCACCCGTGAAATAATAAAAAGATGCAGAAAAGAAATCCCACATATCTGTATAGCTGTTTTTGCGTTTCTCAGCCTTTCCAGGTGGCCTATGCCAACTGGACCTTGGCTGGTTTCCAGGTGTGTATGGCTTTGAATGTCTACAAAGCATGAGCTCTGATGTGTAGGGGTTCAAGGTGGTGCGGGTTCTAGGGGAGCCCAAGGGCCTGGGTCTGCTCTAATCCCTCCTGCACGTTGGACTCCTCATGGTGTGCTGCTCGTGGGAAGACTGTCATCGTGTGGATCTGACAGCAGCTCCTGCTCACCCCTGGACTGGTACCACGTGGGAATTTTCGAGAGATGAGAGATGGCCCCCCCATCCCCATGGAGCCAGGGTCAGTACACTGAGGTGTGTTCCAGGGACCTGCATTTGAAACAAGCTCAGCCAAGCAGACCTGAAACTTTCCTGGGGAGACCAAGTCCCTGCTTGTCATCAGTCTCCAAGTTCCCATTTCTTGACAGGACCTGCGCGAGTTTCTTTCTTCCTGGCGGTCAACAAGACCCATTTCCTCCCATATCCAATCCTATATGGGTTTTGTTTGGATTTAGCGTGATTTTTCCCAGTTTTGCATAGTTTAACTATTTCTTTTATCCTAATAGCCACAATGATATCTCAGGTTAATTTTCATTTCCTGATGACAAGTGACTGTTATCGTCTTCCCATTCGCTTAATTCCATCCCCATTTCGTTGACTGTTTTGTACCCAAGTGTTAAACTGTTTGAACTGATCTGCAGGAAGCTTTCACGCCGTGAGGCTGTGGCTACTGCTCGGGGCTCTCTGGGACACGCATTCCCTAGCCTGTCCCGGGTCTGCATGTTCATTATAGATTTTTGCTTCTGTTTTTTTTTTTTTTTTTAACTTCTTTTTTTGCTTGTATACTTAAATACTATAGTTTTAAAAAGTGATTTACAAATATATTATCTTACCTCCCTACATCTGTCCAACTTTTTAAAAATTATTTTACCCTTTGAATTAAGGTTAGAAGACCTTCCCTTCTCAAAGCCATATACTTATATCCTCTATTTCCTGTAGAGCCTCTGTTTTTTATGTGAAAGCGGTAATATGTCTGGACTTAATATTGTAGTATCTTATGAGAAATAGGATGCTTCAATAGAGTGCCCTCGTGCAAATAATACAAGGGAAAAAAATAAGTTAAATACTATTTTTCTTAATAGTAAACATCAGCACAAATTAATTTTTTTACAGAATAAATTATTAATAGAAAATAAATATTAGTAATTATATAGCGATTCATGAATACTGAAATACTTATAGTTTGAGTTGGAAACTCAGCAATATTACTTGATAAATTAAATTACCAGCAAAGCATATAAACTACAGAATGAAATGTTCAAATTCTTACCCAGGACCCTGAGGATAATAGGTTTGTTGTCACTGTCGTTTACTGTTTTATTTTATCTATTCATTTTATTTACTCTTTGAAGAAACCTGTGGTTGCATACAGAGGCTGGAGTCACGTTCAGTCATTGAGCCCGATCTTACTCCCTCTGTCTTCAGCAGAAGGATACATACCTACCAGGTGGGAGCTAGGCGCTTGACTTTCATATCCTGGAAAATTGTCATAATACAATAGCTTGTGTTTCAACCAAGACTCTTTACTGCCATCTGCTTGAAAATTCTCAAATGCAAATATGCACGCCCCATCTTTGGAATCAACAGTCATAGTCCAAGTGTGAGAAAACTTTCAAAATAATAAAATGACGGTTCTATAAAAGGGACCCTCTTACCTCTGGACCTCAGTGTAGGGCACCCTGTCCCCACCATGAAAACGCCTGCTTAGTGGCCCCATCAGTATCTGTGAAACAATTTATTTTTCATCTGGATTTAAAATGTCACCTTCAAGCACACACTGAAGTGCCATGCATGCTTGGGTAATTTTTTTATTCTTTCTTCTGCTTCTCTGATCTCTTTGTAGCCCCACCGTTACTGTGCTGCGGTAATTCCACATTTTGTCTGCTATATGGTATGGTCGGCATTTCCTCACTGTTCATGTGGGTTTTTCAGAAACATTTTGACTCCCTTGCATGTTTATCTTTTACATTAAACTTAGAACTCATTTTATCCATGTCTAAAATCTACCCCACAAAAAAGTCCCATTGGAATTTTGCAGGGATGATGTTTAGCATAAAAAATAATCTGAAGAGAATTGCCGTCTTTACTATATTGAGGCTTTCTGGAAACATGATTTGCATCTCCATTGATTCAAGTCTTATTTTATGTCTCTTATTAGATTTTTATAGTTTTCCTCATATACTTTCCCCATGCATTTCTTGGGAACTATTCCCAAGTAGTTTATAGAGCGGGTTTCCTGTTGTCAGTGGAATCTTACACCCATTCTATAATCACCCATTATAATCTCAGTGATTATCACTGACATGTAAGAAAGCAACTGATTTTATTTACTTAAAATTATGTATGTTGTTGAAATCTTATTATTTCTAATATATATAGTGTAATATTATCCAAAGCATATACTATCTAATTTATGTACTAATTTATATATTTGTAATTTGTATATATAATTATCTAATTTATGTTATCTACTATTAGTATTTATAGTACTTTTTAAAAATTCTTAAATTTTCCAAATAAACTCTTTTTTTTTAGCCAATAATGAAAAATATGCTCTCCCTCTCCTAATAGTTACACATTTTGTCTTATTTATTATTTATTTATTTGTTTGCTTTTCTGAACTTACTGCATTGGGTTAGCACCCCCTACCCAATGCAAGCAAACAGCCATGACAGCGAACGCCGGGGCTCCGGTGGGTGGCCGTGGGTGGCGAAGGGCCCCCGAAGCTCCCTCTTCTTGCAGACGAGGTCATGACCACCCCAAAGAGTCAGCTCCTCCCGCAGACCATCCGAGCTAAAAGCCCCCCACGCGAAGGAGGCCGAGCTGGGCGGGAGCACCCGGAGGCTCTGCCCCAGCAGCTGAGCCGCGAGGGAAGCAGGAGCCTCTCCCTCCCGCAGAGGAGGCTGAATTGGGGGGAAGCGGGTGATCCGAGGGGCGGGTGGGTGCAGAGACTGGTTCAGCTTCTGTGTCCGCCGTCCCATCGCGCCTGCTGGCCCGTCCTTCATGCACTGGTCCGTACAACACCTACTGTGTGTCGGGCCTCGTGCTAGAGCCTGCGGGCGCAGAGGGCCGGGGCGCCCTGGCGCAGCGGGGGGCCGACCGCGCGGTCTCGCCCGGTGCCGGGCGCAGGGTGACCGGCCGGTGTCCGAGGCCACGCCCCGCGGACTGACACTGTCCAGCGAGGCCACGCCCCGCGGACTGACGCTGTCCAGCGAGGCCACGCCCCGCGGACTGACACTGTCCAGCGAGGCCACGCCCCGCGGACTGACACTGTCCAGCGAGGCCACGCCCCGCGGACTGACGCTGTCCAGCGAGGCCACGCCCCGCGGACTGACGCTGTCCAGCGAGGCCACGCCCCGCGGACTGACGCTGTCCAGCGAGGCCACGCCCCGCGGACTGACGCTGTCCAGCGAGGCCACGCCCCGCGGACTGACACTGTCCAGCGAGGCTGCGAGTCCCCCTCGCAGACCCAGACCGGGAAGGGCGCCGGTGTCCGAGGCGAGGCCTCCTGACCGCACAGCGCGCGCCAGGTCCCCGGGGAGCCTGCGTCTTCCCTTCCCGCGGGCTCCCGCAGCTGACCACCGGCTTCGGGGCGCCTTCTCGAACCCTCTGCGCCTGGACGTAGACTAGAAAAGTCGCAAGACTCAGATTTGAATCTTCTCCAGAGAAACTCCTCAATCTTCGGGCTTAACTCGATTCCAAAATTGGGCGATCTTTACGGAGACTGGTCGCAAACTCCACCAAATCGTGACTCTTCCTGAACACGCGGCCTGCCGGGCAGCTCCCCAGTTCTGCTGAAAACCCGCGGAGTCACCAAGTGCTCGGGGGGCTTCTGGAAGCAGGGGCTCCCTCCACTTTGCCCCTAGAGTTTCATTAGAGGCAACACCCAAAACAGCAAGCAAGCTGTTCCTTATCCCACACAACCTAGTTCTTTTAACTAAGTACAGGCTAATGATTGTGAAAAGGGATTAAAGCCCCTTATTTTAAAGAAAGACTACTTCCCATTTGAATTACTTTTAAACACACCACTTTGCCTCTAATTTAAAATGAATAATAGGCTTAGAGCAGACAACAAAAGATCATTAACCTCATAAGATAAGTGTATCAGGAATCTTGTATTTTGCCAGCAAATGGAATAGAATGGTAGAAATGTGCTAATGCAGAGATTTTTTTTTTTTTTTTTAAGCATCATTATCTGGGGGACATCATTTTTGGTATTCAAATAAGAAAACGAATTCTCTCCAATGCCCACTTGAGCTTTTGTTCTGCCCTAATTGAAAGCAAACCTGTGCGTGGAAAATGACCCTTACAGATGGGGAAAGGTTTAGGTTGGGTTAAAAAAAATTAATCTTTTTTTTTTTCTTTTTTAGAGAACAATTAACTTAGACAGTAGCTTTCATCCCGTTGTTTGTGCTCTTGCTTCATTTTCTGTCTTAATAACCAATCCGAACAAAAAGTCATTTTACAGTCCCGGGTTTGCAATTGAAGATACAAAATCCACGGGAGGAAGCAGCAGCTAACATGGGGAGGCCCCAGGATTAAAGATTCTAAAATTTTGGTTTTAATTAAACGTGTATTTTTAGAAAACGCCTGACCTTTACAAATGCTTAAATATTTAATCCTTTTCTTGTATCTATAGTTGGGTAGAGAGAAAACAATTAAAAAAAAAAAAAGGTGTTTTAAAAGAAAATGCAGAGGAAGAAAAGCCAGTTTGGAAACAAAAATAGAAGCAGGGTAAAAAAAAAAAAAAATATATATATATATATGATATATATATATCTCATATATATATGTGGCGAGACAGGCTCATAGGTGTGTGTGCGTGTGTGTGTGCGCATGTGTCTAGAAGTTTCTGGTGTCACGTGGAAGCTGGACAGGGCGCTGTGCCAGCCCAGACCCTTGGCCGCCGGGTGGCCAGCCTTCAGGACGCTCTGGCCCTTTCCTGGAGCTCGGCGACACAGGACAGGCGTGCATCTGTGCGTGCCAAGCGCCCGGAAGAGGCGAGTGACGGTGGGCAAAGCTGAGCAGCTGTCTCTTCTGGGCTTTCAGAAACTCCTGTCAGTTGGCTACTGACTGATGTCCTAGCACACACTCTTCTAATTCTTAATTAGAGCGACATAGCTAATTAATAAGTTTTTTCCAATTATAAATTAACTTAGGATCAGAACTCTGGCTTTGCATGTAATTTCCTATAATCGCTAAAGCTACTGCAAAAACATGCCTCCTGCCAACCGTAACTTTTTATTTAACACAGACAGGCAAGTTCTCACTGGGTTTACATTTTAGAGCAAATTATCTCTGTGGGGATTTGTGAAGAGAAATTAAAAAAAAATCAGAGTTGTTTGTGTTTTGTTGTTGTTGCTGTTGCTGTTTCTCCTCTTCCGAAGCTCCCTCCCCTGGACTGCCTTCAACAAAAGAGCATCCTGAAGGGACCCTGTCCTGTAGAGAGGTAAGGGGAGCCGGCGTCAGTATATGCCTGTTATTCCAGGGCCGGGAAGGAGAAAGAACAGGTGATAACTCGTTTCCCGTTCATGACTGTCCCCACCTTCTCATGGCTCCCGGAGAATGATTTGGGAGGTGCCGGCATGCTGTTCGTTTATAGATCCTTAACTGGAGAGACACTTATCTCTTTAGTAATGAAGGAGCGTAATTAAAGGTGGGTTTGCAGCCCAGGCGGCGGGCCTGGCAACACGGCACGTCCTTGGCCGCCACGATTCCTCGGTGGTTTATCAAAGAAGACTCCTTTAATATGGAGATTACACTTATGTACTTGTCTGAACTTGAAAGGCATTTGCCTAATTTACTTATTAATGAGATGTAAATCTATTTGTATGGCGCGTCACAAGTTTCTGCGAAATCGCTGCTACTTAACCGGTGATAAACCCTATGATTTAAACGAAAAATAATACATTTAGCTTTCCACATTCGTTCTGTTAAAAATTGATACAGTCTATGTTAAATTTATTAATATTGCTCCCTGTCATTCAGTTCGCAGCCCTTGCTGAAATACGCCTTGACAGCGGCCGCATTAAAGATGTATGCCATTGTATTCAACAAAGATTAATGAAGCCCGGTAAAAATAGCTGTAAAAGAGAAAGTGATCCGAATGTAAAATCAGTGAATTAAATGAGGCCGCGCGCACCATTCGTTAATATGCATGAGGAGGGAGGCAGCGAATGAAAATGTCTCTATGCAAAGTTCATTTGGGAAGCTTTCAATATTGTCTGGATGTCCCCCAACTACCCAAGAGGGGCCTCCTGGAGGCGGTGTCGCACCGGACCAGGGCGGGCCTGCACCTGCACGGGGAGCTGCACCCGGCCACCTCCGCGTCCCCCCGTTGTGGAGCAAGGCGGCAGCCGCACAGCCAAGCATCCTCCTCCGGACCCGCCCGCCGGCCTCCACCTGTCTGGGAGAAGCCGGATGACCTCCTGGCCTGTCTTCAGGGGGCTGGGCTCCAAGTTCAGGTGCTGGCCACGCCAGACGCAGACCCCAGACGGCACCTCGCGGTGCCTTCAGGGTTTGGTTTGGCTGGGCTTTGCCCAGACGAAGAGAGGTTCGCAATCTGGCCTCCAAAGCCCTTGGACAGATTGGGATGAGAAACCTGCAGGAGGCCGGCTGACTCCCAGAGCTTGTAAGGGGCTCGGATCCGGGATGTTCATCCCAGGGGCTGTTTCTCTCTGCCTGCTTGCGCCGTGAGTCTGTCTAGATTCCCGCCCCTGTGTACTGAAAGACTGGGTAGTGCTTTCTTTGTACTATTTGGTGGGGATGATTTATTTCCGCAGTTCTCATTATAAAATACCGCTGGTGTCATACCCTACCAGGTTAAGACTTTCAAATAAATTAACAGTGACAGAAAATTGTATGCAGTAATCATAATGTAAACCTGGCATGTTTATCAATCAAGAGGGTGTTTTGATAGATTGAAGCCATTAATGATAGGTGCTTCTCCCCAAGGTTTGCCTACACGGAGGTCAAAGGCTGTCCAGGAGGATGTATTTTGGGGTATTGTTTTCTTTTTAGCGTTTCCTGGGCGTGGGGGTTGGGGTGTTGTTTGCCCGTGTGTGTCAGGTTGAATTAGCGCAGTTGGTGACAGTAGAGGAGTTCATGTTCCTGCCTGCCTACCAGCTTGGAGGCAGTTGGGGGGTAGGGTACACACACACAGAGCGTGACACCCTGTAGAAAGTGCTGCCTAGAGCACAGAATTTCCCAAAAGGGTGAACACAGGTGTTCCTGCTCAGAACGGTTTAGGGGTTTGTTGTTGCGAACCTCGGCATGTCAGTCCCGTCTGCCGTCTCAACAGGTCGTGAGAATCCTGAAGCGTTCCGCAGGCTGCGTGCAAGGCTGCCACGGTGGGGGTCTGGGCTGTTCTTCCCTCGCTGAGCCCTCCAGAAAGAGTGGAGGGCTGGCCCCACAGTAGCTGCAGCGGGGGCGGGGGTCAGAGGGTGCAGCTGGGCTCCCCCGGGGATGCCCTCCCGAAGGAATGACGGAGCCCGTGTTTTGCGGTGATAGACTGACAGACGGAGCATGACATGATGAAAAGGTGTAAGAGGAAGGATGGAAAAGGAAACGGACATCTTATCTGGGGGCTTCCTGCCTGCTCAGGTCAAGCCCTGTCTTGCCTGGGCCTGGCCCCAGCCCCGGCCTCAACAGCATCCCGCCATCCCTTCCCGGGATTGAACCTTCCAGGCGTCGGGCTCGTGGCTGCCCCAGAAGCCGGGTCCACCTGCCTTCCTCTCCACCTGTCTGGCCACTTAGCCTCACGTCCTGCAGCTGCCATATGAGGAGGCCCCTCAGAAACCCAGCTTCCCATGGGAAGAGGACCGGTCACAACTGGGTCTCTGCTTCGGAACTCCTTCTCCCACCCCCTTCTCCCACCCCCTTCTCCCACCTAGTGAGGTCACCATCTGTGAGGTCCCACGGCATCGCTGCCCGTGTTCACCATAACAACAGTGGCCATCTAGAGGCACTTCTGAAAGCACTAAACTTGGGGGACCAGGAGGACCCAGCATCACTGCCACAACAATAGGACAATAGGACATCAGGTCATTCAGTCCCAGGATGTCGGAGACCCGAAATTCAAATTCTGATTTGAGGGCTGTCCACTAGGATAAGAAAGCCTGTGGAATATAAAAACACTGAGTTGGGCACCTGGGTGGCCCAGCTGGTTAAGCAACTGCCTTCAGCTCAGGTCATGATCCTGGAGTCTCGGGATCGAGTCCCACATCGGGCTCCCAGCTCCGTGGGGAGTCAACTTCTCCCTCTGACCTTCTCCCCTCTCATGCTCTCTCTCACTCTCTCTCCCTCAAATAAATAAATAAAAATCTAAAACAAAAACAAAAACAAAGCAAAACAAAATAAAACAAACAAATAAAAAAAACCACTGAGTCCACAATAACACAATTAATTGGATTGTCTGGCTTTTCCAAATCAAAGAAATAGAGGTAGGAAGACGTTACCTCCTGAATTACAGCAAACACTCTGCGAAGTAGTGGCTTCATTTTGGGCCAGCGCCCTACACAGATGCCCTCACAAGAGCCTGGTGGTTTTCAGCTTAATGAAGCAAGGATGCCTGGATGCTGCTAGTCCCACTGGCCAAGAGATTCCACTCAGTGGTCTCCTGGGATAGCACCCAGATGGACCGGGAAGCTACCGGCTCCTTCCGTAGTCACATTAGGGGCTGATGATTGGACTCTGCTCATTGGCGGGCTGGTCAGTTCCACCAGGAGAGCTGAGTGGTCTTGCTGGCACCTACAGAGACCAGCCTCCTAGCCTTTCTCTGGCCAGCACAAGGCCCAGCCTCCCGGACATGTTTGATTTCATCCCGTCTCAGTCCCTTCATCCGTTCAGGCTTCTGTAACAAAGTACGACAGCCTGGGTGGCGGTTGGAACTTCTTACAGTTCTGGAAGCTGGAAGTCCAAGATCAAGGTACAGTGTGGTCGGTCTCTGGTGAGAGCCTTTTCCTGGCTTGCAGACCCCTGTCTGCCTGCTGTGTCCTCGCGTGGCAGAGGGAACGAGAGAGGAAGCAAACTCTCTCCTGACTCTGAAAAAGCCACTAATCCTGTCCACGAGGGCTCCACCCTCAGACCCTCATTTCATCCCTTTTCCTGCTAACGCTCCCCACCCCTCGGCAGCAGCAGCAGCTCATTGAGAATCTTGATGACCTTTGGCGGGAAGGGTCCTCAGAGGACACTTATCCCTAATTGTGTCTCAGAGAGAAAAACTCAAATATAGAGATGCCTTGAGACTCGTCGCATGGTGAGTTCAAACACAGCACCTGCAGGTCTTGACCGACCAACTTTTCAGGGGACGTGACCAAGACGGCGACTCAGTCTCTGACCTGGAAAGGCAGGAGAAAATCTAAGGTCATTCGTCTTCATGCCTTAAGCCTCAAATATCACCGTCAGTTTGTTAAAGGAATGAAAGAGACCTTTGAGGTCCTCAGAACCGATGCCACTTTTTAGGGAAAACACTGAAAGTAAACATTCAGATGTTACTCCTTCGACTAACCTCTGAGCAATGAAACAAAGTGAGTTTATGACATAAAAACGTGTCTTAACAAAATCAAATGGGCAGCAGAAGGCCATTCTGAAATAGGAAAAAGTCTCAGCTTTTTGAGAGAAATGTGGTTGCACTGACTTAGTAAACAAGTGTCTCAGAAATTCCAGCTCTGCACGTTTGGTGTGGCTTGGTGGTTAGGACATTAATTAATGACCAAATAGAGAAATGTCTGAGTGCCCAGCAGATGGTAAACAAGCCCAGGAGAACATTACCATCTGAATTGCAAAGAAGGCTGGCAGCTTCTGCTCCCCACCCCCTGCCCAGCTCTGCCAGCTTGCCCGGAAGAGCGCTGCTGTCACTCGGGCAGGGCTGGGCAGGGGCGGGATGGGCTCCGGGGCTGGCCGCTCTCAGAATCCAAGCCCCAGATCCTTCCGTGGGAGGGGTGTGGGAGAATAGGTGAGTGGCTCAGTATAGGGAGTTAGGCGTTCCCGCTTCGCTCTCTTTCTTTTTCCCTTTTCCTTCCTTCCTTTCCTTCTTTTTTTCTTCCTTCCCTCCCTTTCTCCCACCCACCCTCCCTCTCTTTCTTTCTTTCGTTTGCTCGTTCTTTCTTTCTTCCTTCCTATTTGAGAGCTGCAAGGGAGGCACGCGGAGGAAGGCTGACCTCTGAGAACCAGTCTCACTCTTTTCTCTCTCCGAGCCCAGGAGCACTGCTGCTAGTGAGGGTTCGGAAAACACAAATATATCCAAGGAAATACACACCAAGAAGGCACCCATGAGGCAACTGCAGCTTGTGAGCTAGTCCAATTCTCTGTAGCAGGTCTTCCCCCTCAAGGTCAGCAGTGGCTCTCCTCCCAAGGACAGGTCAAGGGCGGCTGGTGCAGGATATCTGCTTCCGGCCTTCGGAGATGACCGTCTGGGCGGGGGATCGTGCTCAGGAGACAGGGCATCAGCTTTCTGAGGAGTAGCCTAATAAGGGCTGGGATTAGCAGAATGTATCGGTCCTAAGAAGACTGTGGAATAATTGGCCTCTGCCTTCGTTGTCCACAAGATACCTTGAACTGAAGCAAGTACCACTTAATCAAAAATGTAAGGGCAAACGAGGAAAGAAAAACTTTCTTTCCCTCTCGCAAGAAGGAACTTGGCATTCTGATGTATGCGCCAACCTCCCATTTACTCCCGCAACAATGCCTTGCACTCTGCAAAGTACACATTGGATTACCGCCTGCTTAGGTACAGAATCCTGGTCTGCTTGTAAAAAGCTCAAGGTGGAGAGTAGAAAAACATTAATTGGATGGTTCAAAAATTAAAGACAGACTTGCCTTAGGTGTTTGGAATTCAGTAAGCTTTGTTCTTAACTATCTTTATGCTTCTCTCTTTTTGTTTCATCTGTCTTTCTGAGATGTAGCTTTATCAGCATCGAACCTCGGCCCTTCATTTCCAAATACCCCCTCCCCCTGATTTTCTAAATAAAACAATTGCAGAGTTTAAAAATAAACAGTTTGGGGTCTAATCAGTGGACACAAACAATTCATTAATAATTAAAGTCATCCATCATGCGGTATGTGTGGTCAAGATCAACAGGGACATCAATTTTTTAAGCTCCAAAGCAGGCAAAAACATCTAGAAATTAGAAAGTTCTAGAAAGGACTGGAAAAAGACTGTTTGGCAAGTGCCTTAACATCTTAACAGCAGGAATGTTTGCCACCCCCCCACCACCACCCATTTGATTGTGGTAAAATATTTTGTATTTATTGGTTTGTTTTGACTGAAGGTGACATTAATGAAAAGTGTGTTTCAGAATGACTTGTTCTACAACACTGAAAGTTACAGCTTACGTAGGCTGCTCTGCTGTTTGCGGAAGGACTTCTACCCACCGTGTCACGTTTGACCTCGCACCAGCCCTGTGAGGTCTCATTATTAGTATCTCTAAGCCTGCTTTTGTCCACAGAGGAAGAGACTTAAAATTCAAAAACCAACCAGAAATTTCCAGAAGTGCTACTGTGCTCAGAATGATGTTTCCACTGATAACTGAGCGAGTGAGTGAAAAAATTCACATCCCCGCAGAGACAGCCGGATGGCATGTGGGGAGAGCTGCCTGGGCATCACGGTTGAAACGGGCTACTTCGGCAGCCTCAGGGAAAGCCCCTCGGAAGCTTCTGCCCTCCCCAGACTAGGACCCCAGCGTGGGCTGGACGGTGTCTTCTCACCTCCGCACACAGGGCCCGGCAATCCTGCAGCAGCGTCAGGAAAACAATTTCTGGGCAATTGTCAATTGTCAGGCTTGTATCCCTATTCTGCAGCTCAAAACATCTCTTTTAGCTCCTGCCACTCATGAAATAGAATAATGTGGACGATTTTCATTTCCAGCCGGGTTGGCTTGCTAATGTGTTTTCCTTAAGCACCTGTCTGTGAAAGTTCCTATTAAATCATCGAAAATGAACGTAATGTTTACTGAGCACCTACAATGCGCTCCGTCTTACTCATTTCATTGAGTCTCAAAATAACCCTCCAAGCAGGCATCTCAGCCCCATGGCACAGGATCTTCTTGTTCAGAAAATCTTACTTTTTTTCCTCTGCACATACTTTAGCCTTTGACCAAAAAATTAAAATAAAAAATAATGCTAATGTATAACTCCAGTAAACTATAGGGCAAGGCTACTCCTTAGAAAATAATGAC
This sequence comes from Mustela erminea, assembly GCF_009829155.1. Taxonomy (NCBI): domain Eukaryota; kingdom Metazoa; phylum Chordata; class Mammalia; order Carnivora; family Mustelidae; genus Mustela; species Mustela erminea. The sequence continues at coordinate 88,286,602 of NC_045627.1, read as the reverse complement.
CAGCTAATTTTGCAAAGGAGACAAAGTAGAGTGCGGTTGACTGTTAGCCACAGGTACGAGTGTTTCTGGGTTGACAAACCAACAGTAAATGGCACTGTTGTCAACCATGCCATCTAGCAACACACACTACTGAAAAGAGAGGTGCCAAAGGCCCAGGGTGGCCAGTGGCCATGTTCCTTCACCCTCTTGGGCACACACTAGCCCCATTTTCCAATCCCTGTTACTTCTCAGTGGAGACACGTCACCAGATGGGCCAGTGGAACGGGTAGAGTGCTGGCGAAGAGTAGCACCTACATCTACCCGGCGTCTCCATGTTTTGCCTTCTCCATGCTGCTGGTGGAGTGCACAGAGCCAGAGGGTAGAATGTTCTGGATCTGGAAGCTGGCGCTGAGAAGTCTTCCCTGTTCTACCTGCCAATACTCAACTGCAACAAAAGTGGGAAGCAAACATTTATATTGTTGGAAACTGCTGAGATTTGGGGTTATCGATGAGTAGAAATCAGAGTACCCTGACTACATCTGGGCAAGATTTGACTGCTCAGCCAGGAAGAAGCACCCACCAGGGTGAAAACTCCCTGAAAGCTATAGATCAGGACTCAGCAAAGGACCATGGTGAACTTTCACTGGTGTTTATAGTATAATTTACCAAAATTACAGAATGGATCATGACATTATATGATTAATATCTGAATATGTAGTAGTGGATATGCTCTTAGGATACAGAGACCATTTGGATCTTTTTCATTGCTGTAACCTTAGTACTTCCCACAGCCCATCCCAGGCTCTCAGGAGCCGTTGAGTGAATAAATGTGCATCACAGGCCCCCACTTGCATGTCTCCTGGAAGATCCCTGATCTCCCTGACCCTGGTTGTCCCCTGATCACCTGGGCATGTCTGCCTTCTTCCCAACGGCATCCTGGCCCAGGATATACCGAACCACTGACGCGCAGTGACCTTCAGGCCATGTCCCCATACTTCCCTGCTGGGTGGGAAACATTAGCTGTGGGTTGTCTGAGAGCTGAAGATGACCCTTCTTCCCATCCGCCTGAAAGCTACTGTCGGACGTGGCCAACAGCCGGCCGCCAGCAACAGACTGAAGTCAACGGCATCCCCAGTCTGTGTTTCTGCAAGTAAAGGGGCAGCCCTCTGAGAGGAGCGGGGGGTCTGCCCCTCGACAGAAACCACACTGATTATCTCTGACTTTCTGAATGGCCGTCCCCTTGCTACCGCTTGTGGGTGACGGAAGGGGAGGCCTGTGTCTGCACTTACACTTGGAATTTGGTAACAAATCATTTTGATGCCACTTGTCATCACTAAAAGAAACCTGACTGTCTCCCTTCCCTAGGAAGTCCACGGGCAAGCTTTGAGAACCGAGATAGAAGCAGAATCATGTTTCCACGAGGCTGTCTTCAGAGTGCAGCACGAGTCTCCAGTTCCCGAGGCCTGTAGTAATAACGGTATCATCTAACAGATGTGCTTTTAATTTACAAAACCCCTCCCCTGGGTTACTAGTGCATTGAGGCCTAAAACATCTTGACCGGGAGGATACACCCCTGTCTTTTACTGCTGAGGTCCAAGGGGCTGCCTGGTGTTTTCCAGGTGATGCGGCCGGAAGGGAAGAGCTGGAAGCCAGGCCCTCCCTGGGGATGGGGCCCTACGGCGGGTGGTAGAGGAGAGTCTGAGGAAAGGGTTACCGGCTCACCAGGGTCCACAATATCGGGGTCTCCCGTTCAGAACTGGAACCTGGCACAGAAAGACACCATTCTAACAGGACCTGTGGGGTGAGGGGAGAGGGACTCCAGCATACAGATTCCACGCCTCGTGGGAGGTCCCCTACCTCGCAGGCAGCCAGCCTCCTTGGCCAACCCAAGAGGACACAAAAGCCTGACTGTCTGCTTCCCAGGCCCCAGGCTGAGATGCATCTCCCAGCGACATCCCTTGGTTGCAGAGTCCCTCTCCTGTGACCAAGCCAGCGACGCCCCTTCTCTGCCTTCCACAGTGGAAGCAAACTGTCACCCTGTCCCTTCCCAGAACTTGTCCCCAGTACCTGGGCCGCCTACAGAATGACTCAGGCTCCCTCACCTGCCCTTTCCTCACCCCGGGCTGGTGCGTTTACTGAGACACTTCCGTTCTGAGTCGCTGATCGCATTTAACACGTACATCGAAGCCACATCTGAGTCATCACCGAATGCTTCCGCCGAGCCGTGAATTTCATCCAATCCCTGCCCCATGGCCCGGGAGACCAGGCGGCAAGCCTTTTGTCACACAGGTGCCGAAACCCCCACTCCTACGCTGGAAGCAACCACGCTTTCCCAGCACGGGGCTGGGGGAACCCCGGGGCCCCATGCAGAGGGAATAATTGGGATCATTAAAAACAACAAAACCCCTCTTTGAGTACTGCCTTGGTGGAAAGTTAAATGATTAAGAGGGAATGTGTATCTTGAGTTAGGGAGGCCGATTTCTGAGCTCCCTGTGTCTACACTCTTGGTGCCGGCCTGGAGCCCAACACCCGATGGCCTTCCTTCCATCACGTTCTGTATTGGTTCTAGACAACCGCCAAAGCCAAGAGCAAGATCTACCACACTTAAATAAGTAGACATTGGGGTGTGTGGGCCACAGGGAAAAAAAATGCAAACTCTGTGTGTTTGTTCATTGTCACAATTTTATCAATTGTAAATCTGTTTGCTGGATGCTAATCAGCTGTTGGTCTATGTCTTTTGTTTTTGTTTTTTCTTTCCTTTTTTTTTTTTTTTGTTTATTTTTTCTTTTTCTCTCTCTCTCTTCTCTCTCTCTCTTTCTTTTCTTTTTTTTTTTTTTTTTTTAAACAAATTAGTTTACAGAGGGAGCTATGAAGAACCTTAAAAAGGGCCATTGGGCAGAAGAAGAAAACATCTCAAAAAAAAAGGGAAAAAAAAACTTAACTGAATTACAACGGGGAAATAGTAAATTGCCTGAAGGGCTGATCTGCTGGAAATAGGGTGTGTGCGGGAGCGGGCCCGCTCCTTAGAGGGGACTCTGTGCCCAGAAAGTGCTTCCTGGCACTGCTTAAGGAATCCAGATACATCATGCATCTTACCTCTTTCCTAAAGAGCATAAACCATGTTTCCTCTGCCACTTGGAGAGCAGGAACACTTCTGCTGGAAATGAAAAACGCAAAGGAATTTCTCTCTTTCAGCTCTGGATGAAGGTCTTGGAGGACACGCCTACTCTGCAAGCCAGCTAGAAGGATGATGTAAAAAGAGGTGATTGTCCCGCTTCCTGGAGGACAGACCCTGCATGTCTGTGACCTCTTTTAAAGGCAGCCAGTAGGTACAACTGATTCTTGTCCCCACATTTAACATCAGAGAATCTCAGAGGGTGGTTCAGGTTCCTAAAATCACAAAGGATGTGAATTTCATAATCCAAGTTTGGTCTCCAGAGATGATGAGCATGGTGGTTTTACAGTTCAATCTTTTGGCAGGTTTTATTTTATTTTATTTTATTTTATTTTATAATGGGCTGGAACCAATCTATTTTTAGAGAAAGTGAGAGACAGGCCCATTCAGAAGAGACAGTTTTGGACAAGCAGGGAATCCTAGCCCCGTCGCCCTGCGCAGTATCCAGTGTCAGCTTAATGCAGCAATGTCTGCGGAAAACCACCTCACCCCACATTAAAAGGGGCTTATCCTTGGGGCTTACATTGCCACTGCATCAGCTGTGGGTCTTTGCTTAAAGACTTACAGGCAAAGCACTCACAGTTCCCAATCCAGTGACATTTGGAGCTCACTATAATTTATTGAATATTGTCCAAAGAGCAAACACAAGGTTTATCCTGGTGGCGTTTTAGTTGGGTTGCAAATGCTTGCCATTTACCAAGAGTAGAAGGAACAAGTGGGACAGGGGCATCAGAGACACTGAAAAAGAGGGAAGACGAGAGGGAGAGATGTAGAGATACAGGACGAGAAGCAGAGCAGCATCCGTGACCTTGTGAATCCCGGTGCTCACATCTTGGCGGCCATCTCCATGTTTGTGGTCACTTTGCATTCATGGATGGCTCCTTTGCTCACTCGAGGCTCAGGTGTGAATGCTCACACACTTGCCAAGTTGCCTTGGCTGTGTCCTTCTTCCTCCCTGGCTGGGCTTACCTGAGAGCCTGACTCAGAGAGCAGCTCACGTCCACATGCTGAAGAGTCTGGGAACATCCCACCTCCCTCATCCCATAGGCAAAGGGTCCTACATAAAATAAATGTTCTTGGGGAGGGAGGGATTGGAGCAGCTGACTGAGGTTATCATGATTTATGAACAGGCTCAATTATTTGATAAAGTTAGAGAGAAATAGCTGGATTCAGTATCACCTATCGGAACATCTAAATAAAAAGACCACGGTGACATACAACACGGGCACAAACAGTGAGCCACTGGACCACTCACTTACGGCGCTGATATAACGTGGCGCAGCCACTCGGAGAAACATGTTGGCAGCTTCTTAAAACGTGAGCATGCAATTATCATACAACCCAGCCATCAGACCCCAGGCCATTGTCACAGAGAAATGAGGAGTTTACACTTACACAAAAACCTGTGCACAAATATTTACAGCAGACTTACTTGTAGAAGCACAAAACTGGAAATGACCCATGTGTCCTTAAGAAAGTGAGTGAGGAAACAAAGCAGGCGTGTGAATGCTCCTCCCAAGAAGCAAGCATCAAGGGTTGATACACACCACCACTGGGCTGTGTCTCAAGGAAGTCAGTCTCAGGTTATCACGACAGCATGCTTCAGGTCATGTAACATTCTTGAAATAACAAAATTATAGAGATGAGGAAGAGAGCAGTGCTTGCCGGGGTTAGAGCCCTGGGGTGGGGGGGAGGGCGTGGCTGAACAGGCAGCCAGAAGAGTTCTGCATCCGGACTATGGTGACGGCTGGTTTCGTGAGTTTGCACACAGACATGGTGGCAGAGAACTCCACACACACACACACACACACACACACACACGTAAATATACAACTGCTGACATCTGAAGAAGCTTTCTGGGTGATCCCGATGTCGATTTCCTGGTTTTGATGTTGTGCTATTTTCATGAGAGACGTAACCGGGGAAGGAGTAGGATGAAAGGTATGTGAAAGCTCTCTGTGCGCCTTGTAGGGAGCTGCCGTCGGCAGTTATTTAAAACCCAAACAAGTAAGTAAATAAATAAGGACACAGAGAGAAGGAAGACAGGAGAGGGCCGCAAGCCGAGTGGTAGGAGGTGCTGAATGACCTCCTGGTCCACACAGCGCGTGCAGGAAGGAGCCCATGATGGTAAACAAGGTCGGCAGGTGCACCGAGACCCCATTACTCACCAGCTAACAATGGTCCCCGCGGTCCTCAGTAAGTGGGTGCTGTTTGTTCACATGGCAATTATCCAGAAAAGTTCATATACTCACTCAAACAACTTATCAATAAACAAATTCTCATTAGAACAAACATTTCTTTGCTTTTTACAGAGAAGAATTTTTATAAAGAATTATTCAGCTTAAAAATACACTTATCTCAGTAAAGATGCTCATCATTAAAAAAAAATTTAAATATGGAGGCGCCTGTGTGGCTCAAGTCGGTTAAGTGTCTGCCTTCAGCTCAGATCGTGATCCCAGGGTTCTAGGATAGAGTCCCACATGGGGTAGGGGAGGGGGAGTGAGGGGTGTGGGGAGGTCCCTGCTCAGCGGGGAGTCTGCTTCTCCCTCTGCCTCTGCTGCTCTCTTGCTCTGTTCTCTCTCTCGCTCACTCTTTTTCTCTCTTTCAAACAAGTAAAATCTTTAAAAACATTTTTAATGTTTTTATGAGTGGGTCACATGAAATGGTGTGAATACCGGCATGAGAGCTGGTATGTGGCATTTAATGTGCATGGGAGGTCTGTAGCTTTCACACATCGCTGTCTTGCCAACCTTGGGGACCAGGCCACCGCCCCATCGCCCAAGTCATGTTCCATCTGTTTCAGAGGCTGCAGTCAGATAGAGTTGATGATACGTGAGGTCCTTGCCATTCACAGCTCATTGCTTTCCTCCTAATAAAATTTTGAAAGAAAATCTATTGATATCTGGGTCAAGGTTTTGAAAATGTTAAAGATACGGAGACAAAATCGTGTCCTTCTGGTCACAACCCACTGGTGTGTGGTCCTAAAATTACTTAGATTTGCAACTACCCCTTGTTAAAAAATGAAACCAAATTGAATAAAATAAAAAACATTAAAGATCTTGTCTTATACTAGGGAAAAGTAGTGTTCTGTGGATCTTTTCTTAATTAGGGGTGCACACACATGCACACTGTGTAGTGATGTCAAAAAGATAAAAATAATTATAAAGCACATATTGAAGAATATATACATGTTTAATAAGCAGATTAACAACCGCGCTCACATTTTTAATTTGCCTGATTCTGCTCCAGAATTTGAATTTACCAAGACTCAATATGCCCACTTTAGCTTATTAATTATTGAGTTTGAGGGTCCCTGAGAAAGTTAAATTCAAAGGCCTTTGTAAACTCCCCAGCTTTGCCCAGATGTGTGGGCTCCTGTGGCTGATACTTTTGGAAAACTGAAAAATGTTCTAAGGGCAGCATTTTCCAGCACTTGGTGCTTTGTGGGTTTTAGACCTGAGAAGGTAGAAGGTCCAAGTGATGTAGTTCAAGAGCTAAGCTCTAATTTCCCACCACGTCAGTGTCCGCGGCCCCGCCCCTGGCTGATATGTCATTTCTCTGCAGACCAATGTCATTGTCAATAGCTTCCCAGGCTGTTTCTTCTGCTGCCAGCAGAGCCTGACCTGTAGGAATCCCCAGGTCTGCTCTGGGGATTCGTATGTGCCCCTCATCTCCATGGCCCTGGCCTTGGGAGCCAGTGGGCGTCGGGATCAGGTACACCATGCCAGCCGTGGGCAACAGCGCAGCCCAGCTCCGATAAGGCCCGTCCTAATCCAGGATTCTGGGTGAAGGCCCTCTGGGGAGTGGGTAGTTGCCTGGGGACATATCAGGGGTCTGCCCTGACAGGTGTGACAGCCCACATTTGGCTAACACTCTGAGCTCTCTCTCTCTCCTCCCTCTTAGGCTGCTATAGGGTCAAATGAGACTTCTCCCATTTGACGGATGGGAAAACTAAGCTTAGGGGACCGAGACAATACTTCAGCCGGCAGAATCAGCAGATGGCCAATTTTAAATTCAAATACACACCCTAGCCCACTTCTACAACACCAATGATTCGGGCAATTTGCTCACTTGTGACCGTCATCCAGAGCCCCGGGAAGCACAAGGCAGAGACGCCTACCTGCCGCTGCGAAGGCTGTTCAGCACTAGGAGCACAAATGCAGCGTGATGCCCAAGATCCGGGAAAAAAAGGTCAGGATTTAATTGTTGACGATTTCCGAGAGGCTCTACGTTCGTGTCTGTGATGTCATTCACACTTGTCATGCCAAGGCGACGAGGAGGGCATGTCCTAGACCCACTGGAAAAATAAGAAAAATAAGGCATGGGACACGTTCAAGATCACAGGCAAACGAGCCCAAAGCCACAATCTGCAGGACCCGTGAACCAGGCGAGAGGGCCGGGGGGCTTGCGAAGCTTCCTCGACTCGGGAAGGAACAGTGGGCTCACCCACCGCTTCCCTGCGTCTGTTTTCATCTCTCTTTGGAGTCTACAGAGCACATTTTGGGGGGGAAGGCAAAACACAATTTCACAAATTATATATTACAAAATACCTTGTCTCTCAGTCTGCTGGGTGTGCATAATACATACGGCCTCTTTAATATTTCCCCGGCTTCTCTGTTGATGAGCTAGAGACGTACAAGAAAATGTACTTTTTTACTTTAATTGAATCTGGGGACGTGCTGGTTGGTGGGGGAGGGGTGCTCAGGCAGCAGTTTCCATCACATACTCACGCAGTACATGAACCTTAATGGCCGCCCGTTCCATGCAGCAAAAGCACATGTGTCTTTGGGTTTTACGGGAACCAACATTCCACTGAGCTGAGACGCGTCTCTGCAGAGCGAACATCCGGCGGGAGATTTCCCGAGCACCCCTTGCTGGGTGCTCCATAGGCTTTTCCCCCGCAGTTCCCGGGCGGATTCGCACCGACGGGGCCCATCTCTGCTTGCTGATGCATCACGAGGCTGTTTCAGCGTGTGTGCATTTTGGGGGATGCGCACACTTTTGCTGACCGTGGTCCCATCTGAATAATAGCTAATAATAGTACCGGAAGGTCGCCGAGGTGTTCCTGGGAAGCAGATATAAAGTGTTCTGGCTCTTTGCCATGCAAAGCTAATCTGACTTCTCTTCTGTAGATAAACTCATTTCAACCCAGAAGCTCTTTTTGTGCAATAATATTTCCTTATAGCGGATTAAATTTAAGAAGATGAAAGCGACACTCATTTATTTTTCATGTTTATCCATTTCGGATGAAAGCCTTCCTTGGAAGAAGACGCAGTGTTATGTGTCCCCTCATGGGTTTTGGTCAAGGCCACGATGGCACAGGGTGCCCCAGAGCCCTGGGGCCCGAAACGGTGCCTCTAATGAGAGGTGGGAGACCAGGGGTATGGCCCGCCCACCCGGTGCCTGTGCCCTCAGCCCCCTCCCAGATAAAGGACGCTGGGAGCAGCGGGTCCTGCAGAAGGTGCTCCCGGCTGGCGGCCACGAGGCCCGATGCCACAGAACCCACAGCCCGAGTGGCAGGGAGCGCCTGGGAGCTCCCGACCTGGGGAGGCTGCAGGCCACTCACTGGCGGCACTCACCCTTGATCTGTGTTTTCCAAACTTCACAACAAAACTTCAAGAAAAAAACTATTAGCTGCAAATTAGATATTCTGGTGGAAGCCTAGAATTATTTTTCAGGACAGAGGGCTCAATTTCCTGCTCTCAGGTGTATGATTAAAATCAATTAAATCACTCTTCCAATGTCAGCCGCAAGATTCTCCTGACAAATGAAATTATGCGAGGAAAGTGCTCTCTTCCCTCTCTGGCCTTCTCTGCCGCGCTCACACCGCCCGGGACATCAAAACGCTCAGCTCGGGGATTTCCAAGATATTTTCCACAAGAACAGGAGCGATCCCCGGACCCCTGTGTGAGTCGACGCGGAGGCCCCTGGTGGCCAGATTTGATGGCCTCTGTGCGTGGAGATAGATTCGCAGCTAACGAACAGGAAACGCGACAGGGGAAATTTAACCATTTGGGGGCTGAGCCAGGCTTCTTTACATAAATTAATGTTTCCTTGGCAGGAATATGAACAGGCCCTTCAAATTCAGGATGTAACCTTTGCATGTCTCTTTTTATGCACGAGACAATCCTCGGTGCATTTTTTCCTATGGAAAGAGCTCTGTCTTACCTGTCCCCAGAGGTCCTGGGTGGGTTTTAAACCCACAGAGAAGCTCGCTGATGGTTTCCTCTCCTTCCAGAGAGTCTGCGGGTTTCGTGCACAACGCAGCCAGCGCCCCCCTTGGAAGTCATGCCAGAGAGCTCTCTTCAGGGGAAAACAAGAAGTCGCATATTCCCAGGGAGATCAGTAGTTGAGGGACAAAGAGTCCTCGTTGACAGGGGTGCTCAGATGCCGTTCCACGCTACCTTCAGCAAATTATTTACCTCTTAATTTGTTAAAACATATGGGCTTAGGTGTGACTTTTGCCCAAGAGACATTCATCGATATTATATGCTCGTTTGGTTTGGCTTTTTTTTCCCCCATTGAGGATTGAACAAATGTTTGCTACATTCTGGAAGTTTCTTCTCTCCCTCCCCGCCCCAACTCACGGGGGAAGCCTTGCTGTGGGATGTATTTTGTTCCGAGGCTCTGATTCCAGTCCAGGGCATCACCCCGGACCGGGCACCTGCTGGGGGCGCGCCCAGTACTGAGCGCCTGGTGGGGGGCTCCCCCTTGTCGGGCCGTTGCTGCCTCCGTGTCTCCCGCCCCGGGTCCCCAACGCCGCGAGCGCCCTCTTTCCGCTCCAGACTGAATCCCGCCGTTCACCCCAGCGCTCCCCCAGCCGTGTTCCAGCCAGGCTCATCTCAGAAGTCACCGTCCGCTCCCGCAGTAATCCCAGCCCAGACCCCCACACATCACCCCTGCTCTTGCTCCCCATGGGCCGGGGGCCGGCCGCACAGCCCCGGGACAGCCCCGGAATGTCCACCGCTGTCCTCCACGCAGGCATCTGCAGTCGCCATCCTGCACACGCCTCTCCTTGGTCCTCAGAACGGAGCATGCCCGGCACCTGGGGAATGTCCTCAGAGCTTGCTACAGAGGGAAATGAAGACATGAACGTTAATTTTTCTGAAATTTCTAAACTTTACTAGGAAGTAAGAGTGTCCAATGTCACATAGATCTCCCCATTTCAGATCTGAACATTAGAAGATGTCCTTTAGCAGAAGCCCAGCTGGTGGGATTCCAGGTCTCAGTCAGTCCTGCCCCAGTGTGGCCCCAGGGTCGACAGAATCAGGAGACTGTCAGAACCTTCGTTGGGCAAACCGAGGCCGTCGTAGTGGTGATGACCACCTTCTCCTATGCCAAAGCGCGTCATGACCAAGTCCTCTGACAACCTCCAAGCACGTTCTGAACCCACGTCTTTTCATCCGCTTGAGTGGCCAACACGTGGGCCCAACCCCCAACCCCATATGCCTTGACTGGATTACAGCAAGAGCCCCCCCGCCCACGCCTGCCCCTGCCATGACCCACTCTGCCTCAGATGCCTCCGACCCCCACTAAATCCCTTAATAGCTCTGCATCTCTCTGGAAATGCAACCCATGCCCCTCCCCGGGGCCTACAAGACTGTTTCATCAATGGGGCATTTGAGCATGGTTTCATCTTCTCATTTGAACACTTGCATTTCTTCTGGGAATTTCCTTTGAGGATCATTTTCAACTTGGAAATTGGTGGGTTTTCAGCTTAAGTTTAAAGAGATCATTATGTATGAATTGTGTTAGCCACCCATGGTCCTCTGCCTTCGGCCTCTCCGTATTGTCAGAGTCATGAGTTTTCATTTGTATGTAGTTCTGCTTCCTTTTACTCTCCTATTTGGTTTCTGCCATTGGCTAAGTATTTAGAAAGTCCACACATGGGACACCTGGGTAGCTCAGTCCACTAAGCGTCTGACTCTGGCTGGGGCTGTTGTCCCAGGGGCCTGGGAATGAGCCCCACCCACATAGCGCTCCCTACTCAGCAGGGGTCTCCTTCTCCCTTTTCCCCTGCTTGTGTTCTCTCTTTTTCTCTCAAATACATAAATACAGTCTTGGAGGGAAGGTATGAAGGAAGGACGGATGTCAGTTTGCCGATGTCTTCAGGTTATGAAAATATTTTCTGTGTGATACTTTCATAGTTTGGCTGCTGCTGATAATACGCAGATAGATAGGGATGATATATAAGTGTTAACCTCGGTGAACTAGTTTCATAACAGCATTTGTTAAATAGACTACCCTCTACCTGTTGATTTCAAATTCCCTTGTCCTTTTTAAATTGTAGATTTCCCTCTGTCTCTAGAGGTTTTCTTCTCACCCATTGATGCAACTGTCCTCCTGAGTCTCTACCACATTTTCATGATTGCATCTCAATAATAAGTTTCAATATTCTCCATTAAAGTTTCTTCTCTTTCTTTTTTTTTTAAGATTTTATTTATTTATTTGACAGACAGAGAACACAAGTAGACAAAGAGGCAGGCAGAGAGAGAGGAGGAAGCAGGCTCCCCGCTGAGCAGAGAGCCCAATGCGGGGCTCGATCCCAGGACCCTGGGATCATGACCTGAGCCGAAGGCAGAGGCTTAACCCACTGAGCCACCCAGGCACCGCAATGTTTCTTCCCTTTCAACATTTTCTGAATGAGTCCCATGTGTCCTTTCTACCAGGTGAATTGTAGAATGATTTTGTTTAGTTCTCCACTCCCCCAAAATAACTTTCCTAGAGAAGAATATAACTCAATATTAAAGAAGGAATATATAATCTACATACATACAACATGGGTAAATCTCAAAATAATGATTCTGAGGAGGGGCGCCTGGGTGGCTCAGTTGGTTAAGTGCCTGCCTTCGGCACAGGTCATGATCCCAGGGTCCTGGGGTCCAGCCCTAAATCGGGCTCCCTGCTCAGCTTGGAGTCTGCTCCTCCCTCTCCCTCTGTCCCTCCCCACTGCTCATGCTCTATGTCCCAAATAAATAAAATCTTTAAAAAAATCATTATTATTCTGAGGAGAGGAAAACAGACCAAAAAATAGAGATACATACTGTATATTTCCATTTATGTAAAATCCAGGAAAGGTAAAGTACTCTTCTGTTAGTATACTTAATTTGACATTTTGACAGGATTTTTGTACCTCTAGTCAAAAGTAAAAGTCATCGATAGTTTTATTTCTGTGTGTGTGTGTGTGTACATGCGTGTGTGATCCCTTTGGAGTCAGCTATGGAGTGTGCTCCATTCTTACCAAATGAATCCGAAAGTTGTGATGTCTGGTGCGTAGACTGTAACTCCTGGTGCAGACCCACCCAGGGCCGTCAGGAGCCGCGGAGGGTAGAAGAGGCACGGAGGCTTTAGTCCTGGGGTTGGGGGGATCCCCCCCAAACCAAGAGAGTGAGCCAGAGCTTCAGGCAGTAGGAAGACCCTGCACTGGACGGTGTCAGGCTCAGAGTCTTACCAACTGGCAAGAAATATTTTAACAACAATTACAGGCTGAACGTGAACTCTCAAAATGGAACTTAACCTGCTCCCGACCCTAGTCCTGATGCCAAGCTGAGCCAGCCCCTGGGCCACAGAACTCACGTGGTCGCTCCACAGGCCTATGGAAGCACCTCAGGAGGCCACCAGTAACAAGCAGATTCTCAGCACCCTGTCAGCAGAATCATCGAGACCGAGATAACTTTTTTCCAATTTCTCCCATTATTATTGGATCATTCAGTTTTGTTACTACATGTTTTATACACACACACACACACACACACACACACACATATATATATTGAGATTTTTGAATTCTTTGGCACGCATCTGTGCAGTCAATGTCTTGCAATTTATTAAAATTGCCAGAGTGCCTATCTGTTTATATTTCTTCCCCTTTTCTTCCTTATTATACTGTCTAGGATTTTGTCTATTTCACGAGGTTCCTTTTTTAGTGTTTATCATGCCAGTCTTTGACTTATCAGTGCTATCTTTTTGTTTTCTGAATTATTAATATCTGCTCTTATCTTTTTAATTGTTTTTGCAATTTTAATTATGAAGCATTTCAAGCATACCGCGTAGAGCTGAGAATCATATAACAGACGCCCATTAAAGTGCCATACAGATATTAAGGAATGCACGCTTTCACCATATTTACTTCCAGTCTTAAGTTTTCATAAAATAAACCTTTCTAGATACAGTGAAAGCCATCATGAGCACCAGTACTGAATTCTCTCACCAAAAGGGCCATCGCTCCCTTGAAACTGCTGGGTCTCCATCTATCTCGGTCAGATTTTTCTGTATATACATACATGTGTATATCCATGAACATGTATTTTTTTTTTTAATGTCTGGGTAAATGGGGCGCCTGGGAGGCTCAGTCGTTAAGCATCTACCTTCGGCTCAGGTCATGATCCCAGGGTCCTGGGATGGAGCCCCGCATCGGGCTTCCTGCTCAGCGGGGAGCCTGCTTCTCCCTCTCCCACTCCCCCGGTTTGTTTTCCCTCTCTCACTATCTCTCTCTCTGTCAAATAAGTAAAATCTTCAAAAAAAAAAAATAAATAAAGTCTAGGTAAATGGCAAAATACACTGAAGACTTGACGACGACTTGGTTTTCCACTTGGCATTTTGAGATTCACATCCATAGCTTTAGTTCATTCTAGCTCACATATTATTCTATTATATACCTATATAACAATTAATCTATCCATTTTCTCTATCATCCTTCTGGACACGTTCCCATGCACCTGGGGGAGGGATTTTCAAGGAGCCGAGCTGCTGGATCAAGCCGTGGGCTCATCAAACCGTGGGCTCACAGGTGTTGCCAGACCTCATGGTGGATCGGTGTGGTTAATGCCCCCTTCCCCCGTGCCAGTTCCTGAACAGAGGGAGGCCATATCATTTCTTGTCAAACTGGGACACGTTGAACAATGAGGATAGTCTCTGTGGATCACTATGCTGGACCAGGAGCATGAACCTGAGGGGCCCCACACGAGCCCGGACACAGAGCCAGCTTGGACCGCGTGGCTCCCATCTCTGCACAGACCCTCCCAGCAAACATTTCAACTTTGCCATCTCATGGTCTGAAATGATAACTCCTTGTTTCATTGATTTTCATGTCCTTGACTGCCATCATTTTGAGCAATTTTTCTTCATTCTACAGGCCCTACTGTCCACTCAGTAAATGCCCAGCCCTGTCCTTAGTGCCAGAAAAGAAAGAGTGAGCAGCAGAGACAGGGAGTCTAGACCCCCAGAGCTCACAGTTACTCCAGGGAAATACTGGTCTTTTCTCTTTATCTGTTTTTATCTCATTCTTGGCAGCATTGAGCTCCATGCAGAGGAATCGCGCTGGGTCAGGAGCTGCAGGGATGGGAAGTGGGAGTCACTGGGGAGGCCTCACTGGGAAAGACTGAGTGAAGCGAAACCTTAGAGAGAATGTTCCAGGCTCTGGGACTCTGAAGAGCGAGTGTCCATGCCTGAGGAAAGGGGGAGGGAGTAATTCTGGAGAGGAAGTCAGAGGCCAAGTCCTGTAGACTCTTAGCCATGGTGAGAAGTGTTTGCTTGCTTTCCCTCGAAGGGGAACTGGAAAAACTGGAGGGTTTTACAGAGAACAGAGCTCCCCACACGGGAATGTTTCCAGAGCCATGGGATGGAGGGAAAGAAGGAGGCCCAGCAAGGATCACCTGGGTCCTACGAGAGGCAACAGGACTCTGTGGTGGCCTTGGAAGCCCAGGTGTGGGTACCAGTCTCCTCTGTCTCGTGCTGCAAAGGCCGAACTAACAGAATTTGCTGAAGACACTTTGTGGATTGAAGGAAACAGAGGAAGAAAGACCAATGATTAGATTTTGAGATGAGCAGTGGGGCAAGGATCTTCTTCTGGGATTTGTCCATAACATTTGCCTGCTTTCCCTTGGGGTTTCAACCAGGTTTGTGAATTCTTCAAATTTCTCTGTCATCCATCAGTTGTAAAGTTGCAGTAGTTCTAGTCTGCTAGACATTTTTTTTAACCTTATATGTAGATAATTTATGGTTTGGGACCATTGTGTTCTGTTGAATGCCTCTAGATGAAAACAGAGAGAAACCTTCATGGGCTAGCTGTGTTCTTCACACAGAGGACTTGAATCCACCTGCCATTTAAGTGTTTTGTTAGCTGCAATGTAGGAGCCGATCTTTACTTTTTTCTATGAGAATAGCCATTAGCTCTAGTACCATTTTGAGAATAACCATGAGCTCTTGTGCCATTTATTTAAAAATCCTCCATTTCTCCCAATCTTGCCTCCATTATTGTCATCCTTTGTATATTAAATAATATTCAACTCTACGGATCCTCTTACAGAATTTCTATCTTGTTTCCTTAGTCTCTTTTTCTACCTGTGTACAAATGATAAGGTCTGGTGTCTGTAGCTAATGCTTGTCTTGGCCCTCAGCCTTTGACAAACTAGTCAAAAACTCTTACAGAGAGCACGTTTCCAGAGAAAACCACCCTTTGGATTTTTATTGAAATTGAACATTTTTTATTAATTCAGGTTTTTTGTTTTTTGCCTTTTTTGTTTTTGTTTTATTAACTGAGGAATTATCATCTTGTTGGTACCAAGTCTTTCATTCTATGGACTTTCTATCTCTCCAATTATTTTGGTCTAAATTCTTCAATCCAGTTTTAAATTTTCTCTGTAAATGCCTTACTCAAAAAATGTTTGATTTAAAAAAAAAAAGTCTTAGATTTAAGTTATGATTTTGTGGCTCTTAAGAAAGGACTCTTGTGTTCACTTGCTGTAGGAATATGGGGATTTAATTTGGGAACAAATTTGATTCTAGTGCAGTAGTTCTGACATGATGCCACAGATGCTCTTTAATTTCTGTGTTGATAACTGTATCCACTGTGATTAGTGACAAATTGCGTTCTTCCTTCTAAATTCTCTGAACTTCCCCTTCCCCACCGCTGCCCTGGGTGGGGTTTTTATTGTAATGCTTCCTAGACAGTAGGGAGAGAGAGACTCCCTCCAGTGCTCCTGACTTTTTTAATCTTAGGGGATCTGTCTCCAGTGTGTTTTAATCAATTTCAAATGTGACGTTTGAGGTAGAATTTCTTGGTTGTTAGAGTAAGAAATTTATCTTCTTTTTATGGTTTTCTAAGAATTTTAATAAAAACAAAAATGCATGTTGGATTTTTTTTTTTCCCCTGGATGTAGGGAGTTGATCATAAGTGCTTTCTCCTCTAACCTGTTAATTTAGCAAACTTCCTTAATGTATTTTTCTTGTATTAAATCATCTTTACAGTTGTGGGATTACCACAATATTTTGTTGATTACTTTTTGCCCATTTTTTTTTCTATTTTATTAATCATTTAGGAGAGCCGAGTTTCAGGTTGGCTGATCTTCTCTTTCTTTTACGCTAATAAGTTCTACCCAACTAGGATTTCCATCTTCCATCTCTCTACTCTCATAGCTCTTTTCCGTCTTTCCGGAGTTAGCTATTCGTTTTCTTTTACGGGCGGAAAAAAACGATTACCAGATGAATATTTCTTTCTCAGAAATCCACAAGATACTATTACTATCATTATTTATTGTTGTTAACGTGTATTATATACAATGAAAGATTCCAACTCTAAGAGTACTGTTGTATTAATATACTTAATCTTTGAATGATGCAGGGGTTAAGGGGTTCTAATCCCTTATATGGTTAAAAACCTGCATTTAGTTTTGATCTCCCCCCAAACTGAACTATGAATAGCCCACTGTCACTAGTAGCCTTTTTCAGAGTATAAACAGTGGATTAACAAATATTTTACAAGCTATAGGTATTAAGTACTGTATTCTTACATAAAAAATAACATATAGAGAGGAAATGTCATCAGGACAATCATAGGAGACAGAGATACATTTACAGTGTTGTCCTGTAAAAAGTCCACGTGCGTGTGGACCCCCCACAGCTCAAACCCCTGTGGCTCAAGGGTCAGGGGTAGGAAGGAAGCATCAGCACACAGAAAGTGTTCGTCATCCCAGAAAATCCCTGTGTTCACCGTCCCAGTTACTCCTCCCACAAGTGTTGACATGTAGAATCTTCCTCGGCCTTCAATTCTAAATGTGTTCTAATACTCAGTTTGATACTTTATGATTAAGATTTAATTTTTAGAGCATTTTTATCCCAGCAAAACTGAGGGGAAGTACAGAGATTTTCCATCCATCAGCAGCCCTCCACCCATGGATAATCTCCCCACATCGACACTCCCACCAGTGGGTACACTTGTCACAGTTGATGAACCAACACTGACATATCATCATCACCAAGATCTGTGGTTTACACGATTCAATCTTGGTGTTTGCATACTGTGAGTTTGAACAAATGTGTAATGATGTGTCTCTATCATGATGGTATCACACTAGTAGTTTCTTTGCCCTAAATATCCTCTGTACTCTGCCTGTTCATCTCCCCCACTCCCACGGATCTGTTCACTATCTCTAAGGTTTTGTCTTCTCAAAAATGTCATAGAGTTAGAATTATACACCACATAGCCTTTCCTATGGGCTTCTTTCACTTACTAATATGCACTTATGTCTCTTACATGTCTTTTCATGGCTTGGTGCCTCTCTTCTTTTTATTTATTATTTATATTATTTAAATATTATTTATATTGTTTCTTTTGTATCTAACATTTTATTCATCCATTCGCCTACTGAAGAATGTCTTGGTTGCCTTTAAGTTTTGATAATTGTGAATAAAGCTGCTATAAGCATTCATGTGCAGGATTTTGTGAGGACGTGTTTTCAATTTCTACAGGTAAATACTGAGAAGCAAGACTGCTGGACTGTCTGGTAAGAGCACGTTTAATTTTGAAAGAAGCTTCCCAATTGTCTTTCAATGTGGCTGCTCCATCTTTCATCCCCACCAGCAATGAAAGAGTTCCTGTTACTCCACTGTTTTGCCAGCATTTGGTGTTGTCAGTGTTCTGGATTTTGGCCATTCTAATAGGTGTTGTAGTGGTCTGTCATGGTTGCTTTAATTTGCACTTTCCTGATAACAAAAGCATACTCGTTTGGTATGCTTATTTACGCTCTGCATGTCTTCTTCACAAAGTGTCTATTAAAAAGTCTTTGGCTCATTTTTATTATTTTTGTTTGTTTGTTTTCTTTCTGTTCCATTTTAAGAGTTTTTTTTCTTCTTCTTGTGTAGTTTAAATAACCCCCTTGTCAGATGTGTGTTTGTTAAGTTGTTTTCACCCAGTCTGTGGCTTATCTTCTCATTCTTTTGACATTGTCTTCCAGAGTAGAAGTTTTTAACTCTGATGAAGCTCAGCGTATCAATTACTTCTTTCATGGATTGTGACTTTGGTGTTTTATCTAAAAAGGCATCGCTGTGCCCAAGATGATCTAGGTTTTCTCCTATATTGTTTTCTAGGAGGTTAATTGTTTTGCATTTTACGTTTAGATCGGTGATCCATTTTGAATTAATTTTTACAAAATGTGTAAGGTCTGAGTCTGGATTACTTTTTGTTTTTGTTCTTGTTTTACATGTAGGTATCCAGCTGTTTCAGTAGCATCTGTTGAAAAATACTATCTTTTCTCTATTTATTGTTTTCTGTTTTTTGTCAAAGATCGATTATTTGTATTTGTTTTGGCCTCTTTCAGGACTCCCTGATCTGTTCTACTGATCCATCTGTCTATTCTTTCCCCAATACCACACTGTCTTGATTACTATACCTTTATAACAAGTCTTGAAGTAAAATAGTGTTAGTCTTCCAACCTTTTTCTTCTCTTTCAATGTTTCATTGACTATTTGAGGGCTTTTGCTTCTCCATATAAACCTTAGAATCAGTTTTTCAATATTCACAAAAAAAAACTTGCTGTGATTTTAATTTGAGTTACATTGCATTGATAGATGAAGTTGGGAAGAAGTGACATCTTTAAAATAATGGCTCTTCCTATCAATGATTATGGAAATATCTCTTCACTACTTATTTTATTCGGCAAAGTTTTTTTGTTTGTTTGTTCTTTGTGTGTGTGTTTTTAAATTCTATTTATTTGATTGTCATAGAAAGAGAGCACAAGCAGGGGGAAAGGCAGGCAGAGCAGGCAGAGGGAGAAGCAGGCTCCCAGCTGACAAAGTACCTCTATGGGTGACTCAATCCTAAGCTGAAGGCAGCCGCTTAACCCACTGAGCCACCCAGGCATCCTTCATTCAGTAAAATTCAATAAAAATCAATAAAATTCAGTAAAATTTTCTAGTATATATCTTATATATATTTTGTTAGATTTTTAACAAAGTATTTCAAATTTTTGAGTGTTAATATAAATGGTATTGTGTTTTTAATTTCAAATTGTGTTTGTTCATTGTTGGTATATAGATAAGTGATTGGCTGTCCTATATTAACCTTGTATCTTGCAACTTTACTATAACTGCTTATTAGTTCCAGGCATTTTTGTTGTTGTTGTCTATGATTTCAGAATCTCTAGGTGTATAGTCAGGTCATCTGTAAACACAGAAAATTTTATTTCTTTGTCTCAATCTGTATACCTTTCATTTCCTTTTCTTGTCTTATTACATTAGCTAGAACTTCCACTATGGTGTTGAGAGGGATGGGGAGAGAGGACCTCTTTGCCTTGTATCTGGTATTTGTAAGGAAGCTTTGAGTTTCTCACCATTAAGTCTGATGTCCAAGGTCTAATGGTCTTGATGAGGGGTAAAGTTAGTGTAAATGGTGTATAATAGGCCCAGAGACTCCGAAGTTCAGAGGATAAGGGATAGAATCCAAATCCGCGCAATGTTAGCAACTACGGACACAGGGAGAAGCACCTGGAAACTGAAAATACGTGAAGTATTTGTGTGATTTCAGAAAGAACAACAAAGGCTAACTAACTAACCTGAGCTAAAGGCTAATTGGCTGGGCTAGGGAACTGCATAGGTAAGTTTTCATTATCACCTCCAAATGCAAACAGTCTACTGATTTTCAAATGTCTCTTTTTGTTGTTGTTACTAACATTTCAAGGCCTCATTCAATATTTTAGCATTTAAAGTTAGTTTTAAAGAAGTAAATTTTCAGCTGAGAGATCAAATCCCTAGGCACAGAATTATATAACTTTTCTTAGTTCACACACTGTCCTTTATTATTGTTTTGAGAAGCTGTAATGAAATTTTATTTCTTTGTACTTGACTTATAGAAATCAAAATTCCCAAGAGGAAAAAAAGTTAAAGAATCTACCAGAGCTTAGAGTTGGCAAGTACCCTTAGGACTCTCTCTCTTTCTTTCTTTTCTTTTCTTTCTTTCTTTCCTTCTTTCTTTCTTCCTCAGAAATCAACACCTCAAAGAATGTTTTGGTTTCCATTTATTTTTACAGTAGTAAATATTTTATTACTTAAAAAGGGAAGCAGTGTTTGTTCTTAATTGTTTTTGATTAAATATGCTAATTACATTTTGGAATACTAATGACACGCAGTACTAAATGTTTTAATAATGCAGTGAAGTAAGCTGGCAAATATAACAACAAATTAACCTGAAATGACTACATAGCTTTTCTCATTTTAAATTGTAATAATACAAAACAGAGGGGGGAAAAAAGTCAAAATTGTGTCATCTAATGCAGAAAGGGAAAACTTTATTAAATAATTTTGTCGTTTTAATGTAAAAGGATTCATTAAGAAGCTCATCTTTTCTGGAGCAATGACTGGAGAACAATTCGTTGACTGTTTCTAATCCGTCAGAATTCATGCCCCACAAATCAAGGCAAAATCCGTTCCTTGGCAGATCAGAGCCCCCCTGTCCTTGCACAGCCATACCTGGTCTACACTGATCCAGAACGTGGGACTATGTTGCTAGGGATGGCCTCGAGGCCCAGGCACTCCTCCTCAAAGCAAGATGCAATTTTTCTTTGTGTTAATCCAAGTTATGTCATTTTCCTCAAGAAAGAAGTAAGGAAAAAATACTTGTGCAGCTCTCCATTTGTATTTAGCAGAGACCATCCAAGGTTTTTTTGATAAAAATCAACATTGTGCTTTAATCTATTTATTGTCTTATGAAGTGGTTCATACACCCTTGAATCAGTTCCTGATTCGGGGCTGGTATCAGCTCAGAGACACGAGCATCCCCAATGAGGACAGAAGTCTACACAATGCAGAGGGACATGAATACTGCTCAAAGGATCTCGCGGAAAGATTAAATTTGAATCCCATCACCCTTTAGAGCCATGGTTCTCTGCAAAAAGCGACCTTACCTGTCGGGGAAGAGCTGGCCACGTATGGAGATGTTTTTGGTTGTCACAGCTGGGGGTGCTCCTCGCTAATAACGAGTAGAGGCCAGAAATGCTGCTAAAAACCCTACAACACACTGGACAGTCAACTCCAGAAAAGTATCCTGTCTCCAATGACAGTAACGCAGCAGCTGGGAAAGCCTGTCTAGTGACCAAATCGCAGCAGGTTTCCCGGAAAGAGGAGCCCAGCGACAGGAATGTGCGAGGTGAGATGCAGAACGGGAATTCATGAGCCGACGCACCTGCCTCCTTTACCATTAAACGGCTCAGGAAACAGAAGGAAAGAAAGAGGGAGAATGTGTGAGGGATGGAGAGAGGAAGAGGAAGGAAAGTCGGAAGGACGGACGGACGGACCAAACATTGACCCCGAGACTCATTAACCAATTACAATGGACGGATCTTATTTTGATCTTGATTTGAGCAATGAATTGTTCAAGATTTATAAGGTGGACTGGGGATTTTGAACCTTAATTGGATATTTAATGACAGAATTATTGATAATAATATATGGAATTATTATATATAAAACTATTATTCCCCTTAATATTTTACATATATATGTATATATATATAATTTTTTACCCTATTTTTTTTACCAGCAAAACCTGAAAATTTTATGAGCTTAAGATTTACTTCAGTATATTCTAGAGCAGGGGAGGGCGACAGGATGTAGGGCACGGATGAAACAGGACCATGATTGTTTAAGCCGAGCCATGGTCTGCAAAAGCTTATATTTTTCCACTTTTGTAAACATTTGAAATATCCCAGAGCAATTTATTCTAAGGAAGACCATTTGTTGTTTTCATTTTTGTTGTTAAAATCACAGAGTGCCTCCTTCAACTTCATGCAAAATAGCCCAGGCGGCTGTCCCAGTCCACAGGAGAATGGCTGCCCGGTGACAGCCCAGCCGGAGACACACGCGCTCAGGCATGAGGTCCACGGAGACAGAGCTGGTGCAGAATTCCAGGACTAGGCATCAGATGTGGCCGGTGCAGCAGCTCTGTTCTCTGAGCCTCCATTTATTCATCTGTGACGAGACCATGCAGCACCCTGCCCCTTGCAGCTCGGAGACGCCCGTGAGGTCACCGATGCGGACTCACATCGACTGCAGAGCCCTTCATGGTGTGCCCAGAGAGCCCGGGACTGGTGGACAGAGGAAAGGGCAGTCATGACCTCCTTGGGGGGCTAAAAGATGCACAGCCTTGTGGGACCATTGTTAGAAAATGGCTTGAGCCCCACAAACAGTGAGGTCCAGGCACCTGCATCCTGTGCGCTAAGACGGTGCCGTGGGAGAGTTGAGGAGGGCTGAGCGCACTATGTCTGAGTGTTTGGTGAGCCGTTGGAACCCATTCATAGACCCTAGACGGTTCCGCAGCCCTGCTGAGAGAGGCAGGACAACTGAGGAACACCCATGGGGCTGCTAGGTGGCTCCTTCAGCATCAGAAACAGACATGTGACAGGGATGAGGGTCTGATCTGGACAAAGGTGAAAGCCCCGAAAGGTCGATTGGGTGCAGCGTGCCAGAGACTTTGGTGAAAAGATTTGGCCATTTGACGCTAGGGAGCCATCAAGTATTTTTAGGCTCAGGAGAGACATGGCCAAACCTACATTTAAGAAGGCTCTGAATATTTTTTTAAAGGTTTTATTCATTTATATGACAGAGAGAGAGAGAGACAGTGAGAGAGGGAACACAAGCATCAGGAGAGGGAGAGGGAGAAGCAGGCTTGCTGCCGAGCAGGGAGCCTGATGCGGGGCTCGATCCCAGGACCCCGGGATCATGACCTGAGCTGAAGGCAGACGCTTAACCATCTGAGCCACCCAGGCGCCCTGGCTCTGAATATTTTTAGGAGATGTATTGAGGTGACAAGGCAGGTGACAAGTTCTTGAATTATAACTTTTTTTTTTTTTCTGTAAAGAGTAAGATAATAAAAGTCCAAGTATCTGCAAGACCTGTGTGGTGTGTTAGCCCAGGCCCGGCACAGTATAAAGGCTACATTCAGGGAGTTCCCATTCTTCCTCTCTGAGGGTATCATTTCTGCAGACTAATGATCACAGGATGTGACCCATGAGTACCTCACTTGGCTACCTACTCGAGCCAGGAGCCAGGTAGGGTGACCGACTTGTCCGCATTCACCCAGAATGTTCCATGCACTGGCACTAAAGGTCCTGGACCCCAGGAAACCCAGTTTCAGGCAGACTGGATGGTTGGTCTCCCTAAACCGAGATGACCTTGTGGGCTCTGGGACGTACAGTCCGGGCGATGCCAAGTCCACAGTTGGCTCGCACCACACAGCCGAGGCGGGGAGGACAAGGTCTCCTTTCTGTGTCTGGGTGCATGGGGACCAAGCCCCATGGAGTGGCACTTTGGTGACCAGTTTCTCCAAGGACGGTTTGCTCCCAGAGCCCCCTCACCCTACCCCACCAGGGCTCTGACCTGCTCTGGGCAGACCTCCTGCCCAGGTGCCCTCCTGAATTTCCATGATGGTGATATGGATCTTATTCCAGACAAATATTTACTTTTGTTCCGAATTCGCATCTTCTTATCTAAAAAGGCCTCACCAATTATATCTACCCAAGGCCTCATAAAACCTGATTCGCCTCTGGCTCTAGGGCGGTGGGGCAAACTATTTGACTCGGGGGTCAGTTCCACGCCCAGTTTGGCCTCCTCATTTCAAGAGTCACGGATGCACTCCCAGGGCTGTTTCCTCAGCCCACAGAAGATGAGACACACAGAGCTCTCGTGTGCAAAACGGACGACATTTGTGTTGGACAAGAAGGTTCCCTTTCTCTTGTTAAGCTCCTTTGACTTTGCTCCTTAAGCTCTCAATTGAGAAAGACCAACCAGTTTAAAAACTGCATCTTGTCTCAGCCCCAATAAAGCCAGTTGTGAGCGTGGATGTCGGGCCAGCTGGGGCGCTTGAACTTGGCTGCACGCTGGGCCCCCGGAGGAGGAAAAGGGCTCCGAGCTCTTGGCAGGGAACGGCGACAGGCGGCCTGAAAGCTCCCATTCATTAGCGGCTCACCAGCCCCGCCTCTTCCAGTGACTTCTGTGGCACCTGAGGTGTTTGCAAGGTGCCAAAAGAAAACACACACTCTAGCTGTTGTAATAAAACAGCCGTTCTACCTGCGCGCCCTCTGTGATTCCATTACAAGGCAAACAGTCCCACGGTCACGGCCGTCCCCCGCAGGCCAGCGCCCTTCACCTAGGAGACCCAACTTCCATCTCCCATTTCACAGGGACTCCAGAGAGGAGAGACCCTTCCAGAGAGGGAGTGATGGTCCTTGTTCTCACAGACCCATGCCCATGCCAGGGGAGGCCTGGCTGCCTACAAGAGGACTGGGCTGGGACAGCTGGGCAGACGGGGGCAGCAGGGGACATGACCGGGGCAGGAAGTAGAAGGAAAGGGGAGTTTCTAACCCTGGGAAGTCTGTGGGAGGATCTGAGCGGACTTGAGGACACATTTGACTCTGTGTCTAGTCCAGGGCAGCTGAGAATAAATATCAAAGCAGCAAATGTGGCCCCTTCCAGGGCCTTAGTTTCCCCACAGGTCAGGGTCTCTGTGATACAGAGCCAAAGGCGAACATCGGTATGCTGAGGTTCGTGGCGGGGGTGTCCCCTGTGAAGGGGAAGAAGAGGACAGGACAGGGCAGGGAAGCCATCAAATCGTGACTCAGCATTGACCAAGTCTCTGTCCACCAGCTGCCTGCAGAGCGAGGACTTGGCTGTGGGCAGAGAGGTTGGGCCCTGTCCGGTTGTCCTGTTTGCGGTCTGGCCGAAGCTGCCCTTCCAGGAGCATCCCCGGGACCTTAAAGGTGAGGTTGAGCCAAAGGAAGAGCTGGAGGCTGTTGGCCGAGCAGGTGGAGGGTCGTCCCTGGAAGGGCGAGGGGCCAGGCGTCCATGTCTGCCTCTGACACTCCCCCTGAAATACAGCTATCGTGGGTTTTACGTAAAGAATTCAACAACAGCGTGGCCCAGCAGAGAGCCCGAGTACACGCAGATGTTGGTCTGAGATTTCTGAAGAAATAAAGCCATCAGAAGGAGGTAAATCCCAGGCGTTCCTGAGAAATCCGGAACCTGCAGCAGGAATCTCTTGCCGGTCGATTATTCAGAGGATCATCAATCTGGGAAGACTCCGGCTTCGTTCTCACTGCTACAATGGTCCTAAGGCAGCGATGGCCTGTTCTGCCTGAGCAGGTGCAGCGGGACCCCCCTGTGTCCGGTCCCCACCGACCCTCCCCCGACCCGGGGAGGTTGGGGCCCCCTTGGACGTCCCCTCACAGCTGCCACGGGAAGATACAGCCCTTGAACTCCAGGTGTGCCGTGAGCTCCACGGGGACAGAAAACTCTGCCACTGCCTTCGCCGCCGCATCCTCAGGGCCCGCCAGGCACAGGGATCTGACAGGAAGTTCTGGAACTGAACGGATGGCAGCTGAAATTTGCAAATAGCTTTAGCTGCTGAGAGCATCCCTGACTCTGAGACGGAATGGCGAAGGACCCTCAGATCCAGAAGCAGAGACCCTAAGACAAAATAACTAACTACAAATAGAAGAAACAGCTGTGGACCCCGTCAAGGCCATCTGCCAGAAATGCGTAGCCAACCTTGCAGTTAACATGGAGTGTGGAGGGCTATCCTGCTCCCGTCAGAGCCCTCCCATCCCAGAGCACAGATCTTGGTCCTGCTTTTTTCCCCCTGTGAGCCTAACCATCAGCTAACACAAGGAAAAGAAAAGGAAAGGAAAAAAAAAAAAAAGAAAGAAAGAAAGAAACCAGTATAAAGAGTAAGAAGAAAATATAAAATCTCACTCTTTTTCTACCTACAAGGAAGTCCAAAAATTGTCAATTAAGCCATTAATGCTGAGATATTTTATTACTAATTTTGTACAGAGCCACTTCTCTGATCCTCCTTATTTGCTGATGGTAAAAAGAAGTGAACTTTGGAGCCTAGAAGCTGTACCTTCCCCCGTTTGAGCAGACAGAAAAAACTCAACCTCACAGGGAACAAAGAAATAAAAACTTTCAGCTTAATGGGCCGAAGATCTTTGGCTCTCACAATGACACACTTTCTTAAAGCAGATTGTGTGAAACCAGTGGTTTTCCTACATTGGGACAGCGTGCTTTTGTAGAACCATTTGGGAAGGCACATTTGTGAATGAGTTTGCTTTATAAGCAAATGCCCGTAGATGTCTTTCATAGAGAAGTGTTACCGTGAGACCATTAAGAGATGTGTGCAAGGGTAGCATCGCAATCGAATATGGAAAAGGAAAAATTTCAATGAACTGAAATTTTAGATCCCTCAAGACTACGTTAGTGCATATTCGTATAAGGGATATGGAAGGCTCGGGCAGTTCCACCTGGCCTGCCCGAGAGGGATGTGCAGTGTTTGTTACCTAGGAACAAACAAGCCAAAAGCAGAATGCCCAATGATAGGTATTGGCATGATTTCGTTTCTATTTAGAATACATATATACGCACATATACATATACATGTGGGAATATAGAATATATACGTATATATAAGATACACTGATAAAGTCAGGAAAGCTACATACCCACCGATCAGTAGTTCTTATCTCTCTGCTGGACACTGTTCCTTTTTCTTACAGTTTCCTGTTGTTTAAATAACTCTGCAAAGAGCGTGTGTTGTTTTATTTTAAAATAAATATTAAAAAGTTTAATTCTTGAAGCCATCTCTTTCTCTCATTCTGGTTTCTTATGTATTTGCTTATTTTTATGATTTGTGCTTTTCTCCAAAAAGTGATCTCGGAGGGGACAGTCACTCGCAGGAGTTGGGGCTGTTGGTGTCCCCCAAGTTAACTCTTGGCGGATGGGGGAGGCGTGCGGGGTCCTTACTCTCTGTCTACACGCGCTCATAGGTTCCAGCAACAAGGGCAGGGCACAGCTCGCTCAGGTTCAGACCTGCTCCGTTTTGTTCAGCCCCCTTCTGGGTCCCCGCGTCTAGCAGAGGACGGACTTTGTGCACTCCCCGGGGGGACCCAGAACAAGAATTTCAGGATCCCCTAACAGTCTTGACTGTGTGCTGGAGCTCAGCATAACCTGAGCCCAGGTGGACTTGACCTCACCGTCCCACTTTTTTAACACCCATCACATTTACACACTTATGTAAGTACACAAATGCATGCACAAGATGATAGCAAACATGCATGTGTGGTTTGTTTCATTTTCATGTGAGTCCTTTTTCTTCCCTTTTTACTTGATTCCGTCCTCCGTCTCCTCCTGGCCCCATGTCACACTAGCGCGTGGAGCAGCCCCACGCGCGGCGTCCGCGCACTTCTTCAAGCTCGCAGAGCCCTGTGCAAGCTCGTGTGTGTGGACATACGGAGTTCTACGGTTTGTTCCTTGTTTAAATCCATGTCATGGACTCGAGACTTCTGCAACCTTCTTTTGTCATTCAGCTCAGCTCAGGGATTTTGGTGTGACGGACTCGCTCTTCTTAGGACGGCTTTTGTTTCCCGCCTCCCCCCACCCCTGTGCAGGGCCCTGGTCTTGTTGCCAAGGCTCTGTCCTGGGAACAGTGTGGGAGAATCCTGGTCGGGAACCCTTGGCGCCCGGGCCCCAGCCAGGGCCTGCCGGGTTGAAGGGCACACCATTCCTCATGTTGAAAATGTGGCTCAACCACTTTACAGAAAGGAAAGCTATTCTCATTCAAAAGTCTTTTTCTTTCCATGCTTTTGCCAGGAAGGGCATCTAACTTTTTCCCTTTGCCAACATTAAAAGGATAAAAGCCATGTCTCACCACTGCTGCAATTTGCATTTCTGTACTTATAGAGAGTCTGAACACTTTTTTTCTTTATTTCTATTAGTCTTTTTCTTGTCAGATTTAAGAGCTCTTTATATACCTGAGATATATATAAGGTTGTATAATACATATTACTTTTATTATTATACATTTTTAAAGATTACATTTATTTGAGAGCGTGAGCAAGACTAGAGAGAGAGAGAGCCCAAGCAGGTGGGTGGGGAGGATGCAGAGGGACAAGCAGACTCTCCGCTGAGCAGGAAGCCTGATGTGGGGCCTGATCCCAGGACCCCTAGATCATCGCCGGAGCCAAAGGCAGATGCTTAACTGACTGAGCCCCTCAGGAAGCCCTGCTTTTATTATTATAAATAGTTATTTCATATCATCATTATATAAATTATATTACATACATATTACTTATTGCATCTTTACATCTTTATGTATTATATATAATATGCATTAAATATAATACATATATAAGGTTAAATGATAAATATTAACTTTATTCACTATCTGTTTTGTGAAATTTTACTAAGCCTACTTTTTCTTTATTGACTATTTTCATATTTCATTATTACAATATTTTAAAATTTTATACAGTGAAGTAGGTCTATCTTTTCTTAAAACTGCTGAACATCTCGCAAAAGAAATTCTTCTTCGCCATTAAATAACTTGTTATCTTCTAGATATTTTGTAAGGCTTCTCTTGTTTTGGCTTTCACGTTACATAAAATGGAAATAGATGGCCAACTTAATTTACTTTCAAAGCATACGCAGTGGAGACATCTCCATATATTAAATAATGCATTTATTTTCCTAAAATTGAAGTATAATGTTTGTGATACAGTAAATCATCATATACAGGAATCTAGTCTTTTTTACTTTAATTGATTAACTAGCACTTACCCAGGGCTTTGGTAAATGTGAGCACACTTCCACGTGCTTAAAAATTAATAAGTTGTCTATTGTTTGAAATTCACAACCACTCTGTCACTGGATTCTCTGATGAGTTCCACTGTTTTTGTCTGTTCCTATGTCCCTACTCAAAGTGATTTAATTACAGTAATTTTTATGTTCTGATACCTGATAAGGTAATTATCTCCCGTTCAAAATGTTTCCTTATGACACTTTACTTGATTATTACCTGATACTTTTTTTTTTTTTTGCTTTCTTATATTTTTGGAGAATTGTCTTATATTTGGTACAATGTATAAATCTGATTTATATATCTTGATACATTTCCAGCCAGCAATATAACCTCTACTCAGATGTAATGGAAGAGTATCCCCTCTAAACTAATGCCATCCCTAAGAACTAACCACTGTCCTGACTTCCACCATCATGGAGGGACCTGGCCTGGACCAACTTCATACAAATGGAGGATCAAGTATGTGATCTTTGGTGTCATATCTCCTTCATACAGCATCATACCTATCAGGAGTCACTTCTATGGCATCCTTTCTCGTTCTACTATATGAAGGTACAATGACTCAATCACGTATTCAACTCTTGATGGACATTTGGTCTGTTTCCCATTTGGGGAGGCTCTCACAAATAAAGCTATTTTGAACCATCTCATACACATCTTTTGGTAAATATAAGCACTCACTTCAGTTGAGTCTACACCTTGTGGAATAACTGGATCATGGGGTCTATGTATGCTCGGTTTTAGTAGATTTGGTCAAATCGTTTCCAAGATGGTACCAATTTACACTCCCACCAGAAATGGAATAGGTCTATTTGTTCTGCACACTCACCAGCATCTAATAAAATTAATGTATCTTTTTTAATTACAGCCATTCTACTGAATGGATAGTTGTGTCTTACTTTAAAATTTTCATTTCTTTAATGATAAGGGATATGATGCATATTTTATACAATGACTGGCCATTTTAATGTGCACATTTATGGAAGTTGTATTCAAGATTCTTGCCAATTTCCAAGTTTGTTCCTTTTTTTTTTAATTCAAATGCAGGAATATCTTTAAATAGTCCGGAACTGTGTCCTTTGCTAGATAAACTTATTGCAAATATCAGCCCTTTTACATGACTTACTCTTAATGGGATGGCTTCATACACAGAAGTTCTTACTTTAGTAAAGTACAATGTATCACTCTTTACCTTTACTGTGTATTAGTTTCCAAAAGCTACGGTAACAACGTACTGTAAATAGGGTGACATAGAACAACAGAAGTTTGTTGTCTACCATTTGGGATGGTAGAAGCCCAAAATCAATGTGTCAGCAGGGTTATACTCCCTGTAGGAGAAGGATTCTCCCTTGCCTCTTGAAGCTTCTCCTAGTCCCAGATGTCCCTTGTCTTCTGGCAGCTTTGTTCCAATCTTGGCTTCCATCTTCACATGATATTTTCCCTGTGTTTCTTCACCCAGTTTCCCCTCTATACATGTCTAGGTCTGTGTCCAAATCTCCTCTTTTTTAAGGATGCCAGCCATACTGAATTAGGATTTACCCTAAAGATATAATTTTACCTTGATTACCTCCATACAAACCTTATTTCCCAAAAAGGTCACATTCAGCATTTAGTCTATGATCACCCTTGAATTTTTTTTTGGCAAGAGGGATTTGGTCAGATAGTGGCCAAGGTCATTTTTAATATAGTGTATTTACTGAAAAAGATCTTCCTTTCCCTACTGAATTGCAATAGGTATTATGTCACAAATTGATCCATTTGTCTGTCTTTGTACAAATAACATACTGGCGTAATCATCATAACTTTATAAAAAGTCCTGGTATCCTATAGGGTAAATCCTCCAGTTTTCTACTCCTTGATTTTCCCAGGTCCTTTGCATTTCGATCACTACATTATATAAATTTTCATTCAACATATTCTTTAATGTTTTCTTTATCTATGTAATGTTTCAAGTATTAATTTCCTTACCCATAAAAAAACTGTTGGCATTTTGATTGAAATTTCATTAGAACTAAAATCATATGGATCAAAATGAACATATAAAGAATATTAAGTCACTTAATCTATGAACATAGCATATCTCCCATTTATCTAGAATTTCTTTGATTTATTTCAGTAATGTTTTATAATTTTCAGTGCAGAGGACTTGCATATATTTCAAAATTATTATTAGGCATTTCATATTTTTGATATGGTTTTTGATGGTATTTTAAAATTTTTATTTTTCATTTATTTGTTTCTAGTACATAGATAGAATCAACTTTGTATATTGGCCTTATATCCAGCAACTTTTGTAAACTCACCTGTTGTTAATAATTTCTTGGCAGATTCTTTTCAAAGTTATATAAACACAATCATGCTATCTATATAAGAAATTTTAGTTTTTTCTTCTACAATTTTATTAGGATTTTTAAAGATTTACTTACCATATTGAACTAGGATCTTTAGTACAATATTAAATAGAAGTGGTGATGTTGTACATCCTTGTCTTATTCTTAACCTCAGGGAAAGCATTCAATAGTTTACCATTAAGTATTGTGTTAGCTATATGTTCTTTTTCTTTTGTTTATTTTGTTTTGTTTTATATGGGCCATTTATTGGACTATGAATTCTTTTTCTATTTTTAATTTGTTCATATATTTTATCAGGAATAGGTATTTAATGTTACAAAATCCATTTTCTGTATTTTTATATATTTTTAAGATATTTATTTATTTATTTATTTATTTTAGAGAGAGGGAGAGAGCACCTGCAGTGGGGCGGGGAGAGGGAAAGAGAATATCAAGCAGAGATTCCAACTTGACCCCAACTTGAGGCTTGATTCCAGGACCCTGAGATCATGACCTGAGCTAAAACCGAGATTAGGCCATTCAACCAACTGAACCACCCAGGTGCCCCTTTTTTTGCATTTACGGACATTATTGTAGATTTTTCTCTTTGGTTTTGTTAATGTAGTGAATTACATTAATTATTGGTATTTAAAACAATTTTATATTTTGTTGAATTTGTAAAGAAAATCCCACTTGTTTAGGATATATCATTCTTTTTATATACTATTGGGTTTAATTTGCTAATATTTATTTAGAATTTTTGTGCATTTGTTCATGTATAATATCATCTTGTGGTTTTCCTTTCATGTCATGTCCTTGTCATGTTTGGCTTCAAGGTTATATTGATCTCATCAAGCAGCTCCTTGTGAGATTTTGTTTAAGATATAACTAATTTCTCTTCAAAATATTTGGTAAAAGTGAAATAAAGCTATAATCGCTTGGAATTCTATTTGTGAGAAAATTTTTATTGTTGATACGTTTTCTTTAAAAGATGCAGCATTATGGAGATTTTCTATTTTCATGTGTGTCAGTTTCTCTAAACAGGATTTTTTTAAAAAGTATCCATTTTATCTAAATTTTCAAACTTAATGGCATAAAGTTTTTAATCCCCTTAATATTCTTTGGATTTCTGAAGCATCTGTCTTAAATTTTATTCTTGATATTGGCAATTTATATTTCTCTCTCTTTTTATGTCTTACAAGGGATTTATCAATTTTATTACTCTTAAAAAATCAACATTTTATTCGTATCTGTATTATATATTTGTTTTATATTTTATTGATTTCTGTTTATATTATTATTATTTATTTTTTCTACTTTATTTGGGCTTAATTTTCTGTTCTTTATCTAACTTCTTAAATCGGAGGCTGAGAGCATTGACTTTAAGCTCACATAAATATATAGATAGATGCAGTATATGTATAAATATATATACATACATGTATGGGTGTATATACTTTTATTTTTTGGTTTCTGTTGTAATGTATTCTTAAATTCATACATTCTTTATAATTTTGTCTTTTTACCAATTCTTTGGGAATTTAAAGATTCTTTGTCTTTTTTCTGTTACTGAGTTTAATATAACTTTACAGTGGCCAAAGAACATAGACTTTATGATTTCAGTCTTTCAGAACTTGTTGACACTTGCTTTCTGGCCCAGATTCTGGTCTATTTTACTAAATAAGAGTTAAATATGTGATGCAGTGTTCCATAGGTTGATGTAGTGTAGGCGTTTAGTGATGTCTTTCAAATCTTCTGTATCCTTACTGATGCTTTTCTAATATCCTTCCATTCATGAGTATTAAAAATTACCCAATGCCATTGTGTTTTTTTTCTTTTAGTTCTATATTTTTTGAAGATTTTCTAATAGGTAAATGTATAGGATTGTTACATCTTTCTATTGAATTAATCCTTTCATTTACATTAAATATCCCCGTTTCACTCCCATTATATTCCTTACCTGGAAGTCTAACAATCTGGTACTACAGGTCCACAAACTACATGGCTCAGTATTTCTATGATTTTCTTGGGTCTATTATGTCACTTTCAGCATTTCTGTGTCTTTATGTTTAAAATATCTTTGTAAACAACATAGAGAAAGAAGGGAATAGCAAGTCTACCTTGAACATAAAATATTTGCATGGTAGGAAATTAAGCACCCAGAATGACCCTTTTAAGAATGCTGAGGGTGAGGTGATACTATAGGAAAAGATTGAAAGTGTTTCAGGTAAGGCAGGAAGGGGAGAAGCTGGGAGTGTGGGACAACTCATCTACAATGGAGAAAGTTTTCCAAGGACAGAGTGCATAGATCTTTGGAGGACAACAGATCAGAAGACAAAGAGAGCCCAGAATAATACTGTCATGGGAATACAGGAAAGGAAGGAGGCTGGTTCCCAGTGGTGACGCCAAGGTTCCAAACAGTACCGGGGTCATTTTCTAGAGCGGAAGCCAAGCTGAGCATGTGCTCTGCCGACTGACTTTTATCTTCCTTTCCCTCTCTCTTCTCAGTGGGATTGTCATTCGTCTTTGTCAGCTCCTTCGGATTCATTCTCATCGCCAGCATACTTCATGTGCTATGGTATCTCGGTGGCGAAATGCAAGTCCTTTCAGCCATTGTGAGCCAGCAACGTAACAACAGGTCTCTCTGCCTCTCCTCCTGTGAAAAAAGGAGGAGAAACACTCCTTCCTGCCTAGTCAGACTCAGAGGCAGAGAGAGCCCAGTCTAACCATCAAACATCTCCCTGGACATAAGTGTGCAATGAATTAATGAATCAGGGCTAATAATGACATACATCAAGGCCATTGACACGATAGACCAAATTTTTCCCAGAGTTCTCTTGCTCCAATCCTCCCTCTAACAAGAGAATCCACACTCTTGGCAATTTCAAAAGGAGAAAACCCTGTGTTGCTCCACCCAGCATGAATCCCAGAACCTCCTGTGGGACCTGAGTTCATGTACTCTTCAGGAAAGCCAGGTAGCTTGGAGTTGAGTGAAAGCATAGGAAGCCATGTTTAAGTTGCCAACTCCATGAATCCAGGTGTAATCTCTAAATTGAACTGACCCCCTTGTGACTTAAAAACAGCTCATATAAATTACTTGGGAATAGGGATTTTTCTAGTCCCTATGATTTCACTACATAAAACATTGCTAAATGTTTATTTAATGACTTTATTGTTAAAGTCATTATTGATTGTGTTAACAATTTGTTCTGTTTGCATTCCCTTTGGAAGCACCCACATCTGATACAGGTTTGGATGTTGTTGGCCACTCTTACACATTTCTGTTGACCCAGCTTTCCTGTTTTGGATACCTTGGCATCATATTTCTTATGGACAGGTGTAAAGGGATGCCCTCTGATGTCTGTGGGCCTTGTTGTACTCCTGGCTCAGGTGCGGGGAAGGTCTGTGTCACCCTCGGGGATGGTGGACTGGCAATCAGCATCTCTAGCTCACATAAAAGAGCATAAGTGGCTGGAAATTACCCAATGGGCAGTGGAACTGGATACTTTCCAGCACGTATATTCCTGTGACCTTGAAAAGATACATGGCCTCTTGATTAAAGATTATCATTGATTTTCCTGGATTCATTCCTTGAGACTCATGGATGGATTAGAAATGTATCCTCTTCATTACCCATTAAGGGTCATTGGAGCTGTATCCAGAAATGTCCCAGGCAATGTCTGGAATGCCAAAGTTCCCACCTGGAGGTTCAGTGTAGATGCCCTCTCCAATAACCCTCTCCAGATAAGGGTGTTTAAGTTTATATTAATTAAAATTGAATAAACTGAAATGCAGTTTTTGATGGCACTGGCCACATTTTAAGGGTTCAGCACGCACATGTGGAGAGTGTTAGGGAGGGGCAAGCACTGTCCAGCACAAATAAGAACCTGCCAACAGTGCGGAAATCTCTGTTCACAGCACGGCCCTAGACAGAAGATATGGTTCCTTCCCACACACCAGCAAGACATTGTGTCCATGCATTTGTTGTAGCACTAATCACTGCATGAGATGTCCATGTGTCTGATTGTCTGTCTTCCTTCCAGATTGGGGGAAAAAGAAACCCAACTGGAGGGCCAGACCTGGTGCCTCTTCCTGGTGATGGTGCAGCATAATTGGTCAAAAGAAACCAGAGAGGGAAAGGCTGATACCCCGTCCCCAATACCATCAGAGTAGAGAAAACAAAGCAATTATAGTGAGAATGAGGCCAATGGGAACTTGTTGTAATAAGCAGCATTCAACTTACACACTTTTTAAAGATTCTAACTAAGGCCTTGTCCGTTGACCAACTTCCCTAACTTGGGCGAGTCAAACCGCATGTGTTGTCCAAGAGGGAGGTAGACATGATCAGATCCACTGAGTGAGTTTTAAGACCCAGATGCATAGACTCTATGACTTTTTTTTTTTATATAAGAAATTGATTTATGAGGAAAAGTAAGACCTATTTTGGGGGCATATTAGTCTGCTGGAGCTACCACACAGTATCACAAACTGAGTGGCTTAAAACAACAACAGTGTGTACTCCTACAGTTCTGGGAGCCAAGGGGAAATCCTCAGAAGGTTCTAGGGGAGGCTCCTTCCCTGCCTCTTCTAGGTACAGGTAGCTCCAGGCTTACAGCTGCCCCCTTCCAACCTCTGCCTCTCTTTTTACACGGTCTTCTCTCCTGTCTGCTGGAAGGAACTTGCCATTGGATGCAGGGCCCATGAGGATAACCCAGGATACTCTCCTCTCAAAATCCTGAACCCAATTCCATCTTCAAAGACCCTTTTTCCAAATAAGGTCACACTCACAGGTAGTGGGGATTAGGACGTAGCTGTATATTTTGGAGGATCATTATTCAACCCTGTACAGCAGGGGAGGGTTACTATCTAGTTGATGTAATAATTAAAGCACTGCTAGCTTCCATCAAAATATTTGAAAAGCTCATGCCAGGTATTATGATCTGGAAAGAAATGATCCCAGAGAGTGTGGCTGGTGGCAGCCTGCATGTCTCAAAGGGGTGAAGGCTAGCTTTCTGCCACTAAGAGGTGCCATCAGGTATCCACCTCGGGAAAAAAAGTTCTGGAGAGAATTGGGACTGGGAGAACCTGGGCCATAGGAACGCATCCCAGCTTCTGTCTGCCTGAAGCAGGGTCCCCTTCCGGGGTTCCATCCATCCTCCTGCGTCTCGGGATCCTCTGCCGGCTCTCAGACCCAGAGTGATGAACGAGCAGGTGATCTCCTCGGCACAGAACAGTTGGAGAATATTCATTTCATTCCACTTCTGACCTTTTTGCTGTTTCGCAAGCCCCCAAGGTCTGGGCTGCATAATAATATCTGAGGATCAGAAACGACTATTTGGAATGTCATCCAATTCATGTTTACTTGACCTTATGGTTTTAGAGCCCATATTAATCTTAATTGCACTGTTAAAATATAGTAAATATCTTTATACAAATTAAGTGATAATAGGAATTTGCAAAGGTTTTTTTTAATGAATTAATCTTAAAATAAGCTGATTATACAAATCTTTAGCCAAGCATTGACTAATCCAGAATACAAACATTACTTTGATAAGATACATTCAAACAAACATTTTTGTGGCAAATATTAGCAGAATAACTGGGTGATGGCATCCAGGGACTGCCATCTGTGAATGCCGGGAGGTGGCCAGATGTGCCCCTCACTGATGAGCACATTCTAGAACTGGGTCCTTTCTGGATTCACCGTCAGCTACTTGGGCCTTTGGACAAAAGCAGCTGGAGCATCTGGGGGAAGAAGATCGTGAGGATGATTTGTGAAGTTCATGTGTCGACGAGAAACCGGACAAATAATTTGTATTCAATGTTATTCCTATTAAGCAATGTTTTCATTTGAGAGAAAATACATTTGTTCAGACATTACTTGATCTTCACTACCTGACAGGCACTCTTCCTCCTGAACACCACGTATCACTTTAGGTTCACAAAGTAACTCCTGAACTGAGCTTATTCCCTCTTCTCTTTGGCCAGCAGGAAGCTCAGTGCTAAATGTACAAGACATTTTTAATGGTAGTCCAGAATCACATGGTGTGTATTTCTTTTGAAAAATTACTATTTACAGTGTGTACATAAAATATGAAGCATCATAATAGAATTTAGACTTATGAACCCACACTAAATTTAAACCAAAATCTTTGTCCCTGCTATATAGACCTCCTCTATCCCAGTTCCCTTGGCCTCAGAAGTTACTTCTACCCTGAAATATCTGTTACTATTATTTGTATCTATTACTCCTTTCCTGTTTATTTAAATAGTTATATCATTATGTATGTATGCTTACACAATATACTGTTTAACTCTACTTATTTCTGAGCCTTAGAAAATCACATTATATTCTACATACATTTCTAGAACTTCATTGCATTATATTTGTGGAACTGATTCATACTATCGCATGCAACTGAATTCCCGTTGCTTTACAAAAGTCCATTTTAAGACAATGGCCCAATTTTATTTTTTAGAGGATGGCAGTGGATTAGGGGTAGAAGAAGAGAGAGAATCTTAAGCAGGCTCTATGCCAAACACAGAGCCTGATGTGGAGCTCAAACTCATGACCCTGAGATTATGACTTGAGCCAAAACCAAGAGTCATATGCTTAACGGACTGAGCCAATCAGGCACCCTGACAATTGTCCAATTTAAGACAATTTCCTTATCTATTTTCTTACTGATGAAATTGAGGTATTTTCTGGTTTTTCCAGTAGGAATGATACTTGTTTGAATACTCAAATATATGCAAAAGGTGCTGCCATATATCTAAGTGTGGACTTATTTGATCAAA
Source organism: Mustela erminea (assembly GCF_009829155.1). Classification (NCBI taxonomy): domain Eukaryota; kingdom Metazoa; phylum Chordata; class Mammalia; order Carnivora; family Mustelidae; genus Mustela; species Mustela erminea. The sequence goes on along the minus strand of NC_045627.1, from coordinate 88,248,423 downwards.
TACTCATTTATAAAATAATGTCAAATTATTTGGCAAAGTGGTTATTACTAATTGTACTTGGTCCAGCAGTGAAGAAAAACCCTTATGATTCACAGCCTTAACACTGGGTACTATCAAACTTTTAAATTTTTGCCCAGCTAGTAAATGGAAAAGTACACCTCATTGGGATTTTCACATCTGCAGCATTCTGATTTCTAATGAAGTTGACCTTTGTTTCACATGTTTAGTTGCTTTTGTGTTTCCTTTTCAGGAAAATGCCCCTTCATGTCTGTTGCATATTTTGCTATTGAATCTGTTGTCTTTTCCTTATTGATTTGTGGGAATCCTTCAGTATTCCAGATATTAATTCTTCTACACATATATGTGTTGTGAATATTTTTCCCAGTTTATGACTTGACTTTTCACACCTTCCCTATATATTTTGATGAATTGAAGTTCTTAATGAAATATAGTTCAGAATATCAATCTTTTCCTCTAGGGCATTTGTATTTTGTGTCTTTCTTTCTACCTCTCTACCTGTCTTTCTACCTGTAGGTCACAAATGTGAAAAAGAAAGCTAAAGCAGGGAGTTGTGGGAAATTGGAAGGGGAGGTGAACCATGAGAGACTATGGACTCTGAAAAACAATCTGAGGGTTTTGAAGGGGCGGGGGGGGGGTACCAGGGGTACCAGGGGTACCAGGTGGTGGGTATTATAGAGGGCACAGATTGCATGGAACACTGGGTGTGGTGCAAAAATAATGAATACTGTTATGCTGAAAATAAATTAAAAATAAATTTAAAAAAAAAAGAAAGCTAAAGCAATTTCAGAAGACAAGGGACTCCTTAAGTCCTAAAGACACGTGGACTCAATTTTTGAGTAGGCTGTGAGGTAGGGATCAAGTTGCCTTCTTTTCAATGAAAACAATAGTTGGCCCATGAGTGTTTTACTAAATAGCACCTTCTTTCCTCACTGATCCAGAGTGCCTGCCCCACCGAGGTCTCCATATTGCTGGGTGTCGGTTTCTGATTCTCCATTATACTCCACTGGCTATTTGAAGAATTGGCTATTTGTCTCATGAAAGTGCCACTTTTTGCTTCCTGACACTTTTCCATAAGATAGAAATCTGATAGGCAAGTCTCAGTATTGCCCTCCCCCAGCCGTCTTGTCCTTATTCAGAAGGTTTATGGCCATTCTATGTATAAGTATATGTGTTATACTTAGATCAGCTCTATTAAATTTCTATTAAAAATGAAATAACCTGTTAGCATAATTTTTGGAATGGCGTCGAAGCTAGAGTACATTTTGTGGATAATGTATATCTGCATCTTACTGAGTCTTTCTCTATAAACACCCGTGACAGTTCTAGATTTATTTAGATACTAGGTATTCATTTCAAGTCTTGATTTCTCTCCTTATTTGGCCTGCTTTAAAAAAAATAATCAGATTCTTTAGATAGTTGCTTTATTCATTCTTTCAAGTTTTTTAGTAGAAAAACAGTGTGAAGGATAAGGCCAAGTGTGACTACTCTGTCTTTGCCAGACCTTGAAGTCAGATATTATGCACATAGTTCCCGGTTGCTCCAAGGACCAGGCAAGTGAGCAGAAGGAGCTGAAGTGAAGAGAACAAGTAAAACGTCACGTTTACCAGGTGAAAGGTCACCGTGACCCGGACTCAGGATGTCACAGCGGGGACGCACCTGGAGTATATTTCAAAGATCTAGCCACTAAGGATGCTCCCTTGTACCCACGGACGTCAAGAAGAAAGTGAAATCGAGGATGCTTGCTGGATTTTTGATCCGAGGAATCATGTGGATGGTGTTGCTATGCGCTGGGAACAGGAAAATTGGAGGAGCGGCTGTCGACCGGGGAACACGTAGAGTTTTATGCCGTGAGAACCCACAGTTTGAGATTCGTATGGCATGGAGAGGATGGGGAGGAAACTGAAGAAGGAAGTCTGATCCCTGAAGTCGGATCGAGAGCAGGGAGAACAGAAACTGGGAAGTGTCCGTGTGTGCGTGACGCACACAGCCGGTAGACTGCATGGGAAACAGGAGAAGGGCAACGGAGAAGAGAAGCAGATTCTGAAGTCTGGCAGAGCAGGAAGTGGCAGCCAAGAGAGTCAGAAGGAGAAGCTACCAAATGGAGATGGAGAAAAACTCAAAGAGTTGCTGTCAAGAAAACACAAAGAAAATGTTCCAAGAAAAAGGAAATGATAACCACGTTGCCTGCTGAAGATTGGCCAATTCAGAAGAAAATCTTAACACAGGTCTGGGCAAGTTGACCGTGCAACAGACATTTCCTTCTTGCAGGAGGTAGGGCCATGCACATCTCGTGCGGTCAGGGAGAATTGAGTACAACAAAGAGGGGAAGTGGGTACGATCTTTTACACGGTGGGGGAAAAAAAGTAAAAAAAAGGAGGCTCCTGCCCGAAGTAAGGATCACAGTAAGAAACAATGAAATCGAGATCTCGCTTGCCTTTGTGCCTCTCTTTGTAATGCATTCCTGGTTCTCTAGGTTGAGAGAAGTTTCTGATATGCTAACCAGGCAAGTGGAACCCAGACGTCAGGAGTGTACAGCACATCAGGCTATGTCTTTGCTTACTAGGGCTCAAGTGTTTCTCTTCAGTGTGGACGGACTGAATTCAAGCTCCCAAGTCACAGCGCGGTTACAGCTGAAGACACAGGCTTTAGCAGTAAAAACGCCCAGATTCTGAGAAATGCTTGCTTCTACATTGCTGAGGCTTCAAAATAAATACAGAACTGTTACCAAACCATTTTTGTTGTTGTTGTTGTTAAGAAAAGTTATACATGCACTTGGGAGAAAAAAAATCAAAAAGCACAGAAAGGTAAAAAATGAAAACCTAATCTGTTTTCTACTGCCCACCTTGTGCTTCCTTTTCCAGAGACAACTACTGTCAACAGTTTACTTCATACCCATAAGCATACTGTTTATTTTTATACAAATAGGGTCATACTAAAACAGTGCTCTTGGGCGCTTGGGTGGTTCATTGGATTAAGCATCTGCCTTTGTCTCAGGTCATGATCTCAGGGTCCTGGGATCCAGCCCCACATGGGCTCCCTGTTCAGTGGAGAGTCTGCTTCTCCCTCTGCCTGCCCCTCCCTCTACATGTGCTCAATCGCTCTATCTCTCTCTCTCAAATAAACAACACCAGAACAACAACAAAAAACTTTAAGAAATATAAAATAATGAAAAATAAAATAAAACACCACTCTTTAGCTTAGTTTCCCTTTGCAAAATATCACAAAGCTCACTCTGCGTCATCACAGACAGATCCGCCTGATTTTCCATGACGACCCTTCGTGCTCTATCTTAGGTGTATATTATATTTTTACTTAAACAGTCCCTTGTCAAGTTCAGGTTGCTTCTTGATTTGGACTTAGTTTTTCCCTTCTACAAACCATTCTGCACAGCTCTTGCTGTTTGGGGTAGATATACCTACATGATGAAAGCCTTGTTAGAGATAGGCATTTTAAAATTGTGATGGACATGCCCAAACTGTCTCCAAAACCGTGTTTCCAGGGCCTCCTCCCCCTGCCGAGTACAGAAGTCTCTCTTCTGCCACAGCCCGACCACCACTGACGGGGTCAGCTCTATCAGAGCCGCAGTCTTCGTCTTCCCTCGACCGTGTCCTCTGTCATGTGACTTCACAGGTCTTCTCATTGAAGGGGGAGCAGCTCTCCACGCGGGCGCAGGCTTGGACTTGCTTTGGCCCTTGGGGGCAAGACTTTTTTTTGGTTTTGTTTTGTTTTTAAGATTTTATTTATTTATTTGACAGACAGAGATCACAAGTAGGCCGAGAGGCAGGCAGAGAGAGAGCGGGAAGCAGGCTCCCCGCTGAGCAGAGAGCCCGATGCGGGGCTCGATCCCAGGACCCTGAGATCATTACCTGAGCCTAAGGCAGAGGCTTAACCACTTAACCCACTTAACCCACTGGGCCACCCAGGCCCCCCAACCATGGGGGCAAGCCTTAAAAGGTACTGGCCCTCCAGGGCAGGCCGCCCCAGGCTCCCACGCGTGCTGTGGAGGGAGCTGTGCCGACGTGCGTGAAGGCCAGGGAGAGCGCGTGCGTCCTCTCGGGCAGGTGCATCCAGTGGGCGCCCTGCCGTTTCTGTGCTGGGTGGGAGTCCCGAGGCTCGAGGAGCGTTCTGCCTTCTCCGCGGACCTAGCTCACCTCATTTCTTCACTCTTCTACTTCACAGATGGAGCCTCGTTCTCTCTGTCTCATCCTCTGACATCGCAGAGAGATCCTTCTGGCCTCTGGCAGTGGAGATGGTCAGAGGGTCATAGGTCATGGCTTGTTAAAGGGGCGCAGGGCTTCTAACCCTCCGCTTAGCATCCTCACCCAGCTTCCTCCTCCAGGCCACGCAGGGAAGGCAGGGCAGAGCCTCCGGACCTAGCAGAGCGCCCAGAGCTTTACTTTCCATCTGTCCTGCCTCCTCCCCAGGACCTTAACTGGGTGGAGGGGCTCTCCAGCGAGCAGGGAGGGCTCCTGTGTCCAGGACCGTTGGCATCACGGGCTGTGCTCTCTCCCTGACCCTGCTGATGCCCGATGATTGCTTCCAAATCACCCTCCATTTCCCCCTCCCCATGTTTCCCCCGAATCCTCTGAGCCCCACAGATGGTTTTGTCCTTGGTCACAATCTGAGATGCTCCGAGGCCAGCATTTAGAAATGGGGAGCAGTGACTGTCGGGGCAAACGTATTTGAAGCCCAAAGCAAAACACAGCAGAAGTGGATTAGTCAGGAAACAGAAAACCCCTAAATTATTCTGTGTTTAGAGACTCAAAAAAGAGTAATAAGAAAACTCCCCCTACAGGCATTTTGTGGTTAATGCAAAGTAAACAGACAAATGTCCTGCAAAATATTTGCTCATCTATTAAGACCATCCGGAGTGTTTTCATTTGACTTCCTACACACAAAACCATTTCCTCTGGCATCCAGAAACCCCTTCTCTTGGGGAGACGGACACTGTGACAGGGGCGCCCCGCCCCAAGGCCTGCGAGGGCCCCCCTGCCCAGCTCAACAGCAACGCAACAGGGACTGTTTTTGCAGAGATGAAATTATCCTGCACGTTTCTATTCCCGGTTTCATAAATTCACTGGGCCACAGAGAAGAGTTTTAATAGGGGAATTTTTGATTCCTCCCTACTCAAAGATGAGGAATAGAAGAACACGAGAGACCACATAAAAATCTGTTGTCACCACAGCCCTCCCTGACCTCAGGAACAAACACATAATCGATAAAAAACCAGAAGACCCGGGGGGCTGGTTGCAGCCCCGACCCGAACTTCTTGTCTTTCTGCAAACCTGCTCCTCTAGTGCCAGCACCTTACAATCTTACTCTGGCTCTTTCAGGGTCTGCAGGCAACGGTTGTTTAAATATTTGGTTCCAAATTAGAAGGAGAGACTGCCAGAAAATCACTTCGCATTAAATAAAGTGGTGTTTTATGGGAATCCCTCCCAGCTGCTGCAGGAGAAGAAATGCACCACTCGCCGTCCAAGGCCGCCACAGGCCCTCGGAGCAAAATGGCCTGTCCCACGATGGCCTTGGAGGGACAGGAAGGCCCTGCTGTGGTGACCCCAGGGGGGCTAGGAGGTGGGTTCGGGGTAACCTCCCGGTCACAAAAGACCATTGTTCGTCTGGTGTGCTTGTTATTTTGCGGTGAACGTTCTGAGTCCAAAAGTTGAAAAAGCTCTTGGTTTGTGTGAATGTGTTCTCCAACCACTAATTATTTCCTGCTGTCTTGAGGTGTTAAATGCATAAACACATGGAGCCCTCAGCTTAAAAAATTAGGGCTTCGTTTTTCTTTCCGGATGAATCAGTGGGAAGGAGGTTGCATGCAACGAGGTCTTTCCACATGCGGACGAAATCCTGAGTGGGGGAGTCAGAAGTTCTGAGCACACGCCTCAGGCTGTGTGGGCACATGTTTTTTCCTTTGGGAAGTGTGGTGGGGCTGGATACGGGTCCTTCAGCATGGCCTTGGACTTGGCCGCGTTGGAGGACATGGGAGTCTAAAACATGTGCCTTTTGCCACATGGCAATGCATTTTGATAAGTACAAACACAGACCTCATCGGTCGTGTGTGGGCACAAGACATAGAAAAATATTTTGTCTTTTAAAAAAATTATCTATTTGGTTAAATGGACATTTTCATCTTCAGAGAGGGGCTTTTTACTTTATAAATCTGAGTAGCCGTGCACCCAAAATTACATGAATGTTTCAGTTATTCTGCATTAAATGTCAACACTTCATATGTCAACAACCATAACATTTTATGGTTAATAATTTAGGGATGTCCCCAGAATCTGTCCTACCTTCTCCCTGACTGCAGAAGCCATCCCAGACCCAGAACCCACCTCCCTACAGATGAGGTGGGATTAGCCAGGCTAATTTCAATGAAAGAAAACAAGAAACCAGCTTGAGTGTCAGGCCCTGGTTCCTGGACAGACGGGCGCCATCGGTGCTACTGACGGGACCATGTGCTGCACGAAGACAGGACAACCACCTCAGTGACAGTCCGTGGCAAGTGAGTGGAGGGGGCAGGGGCCGTGCCAACCCAAGTCCCTGGGACGTTAGCCATGAGGACAGCCAGAGCTGGAGGTCGGAACTGGGGCGGGAGGAGATGAGCCAAGGACCTCTCCCTCCTGCACCTGCCACGAGGCAGACCGGCGTCTCTTCCGGAAGACACAGGCCTTGCCATCCCACTTGTCCTTCTGCTCCCCCACAGGCAGGGAGGGACCACGTTATCATCGCTGGGCTCAGGCTGAAGAGAGGGGAATGGGGCAGCCGACCTGGGTGATGGTCGGGACGTGGCGGGAGGGGTCGCTTCTCATCTACTTATAACCAGAGGAAAACCTGAGAAACATCCAGGGACCACATGAATGGATGTTCAGTGTCACCAGTCACTAGGCGAATGCAAATCAAAACAGCAAGGAGTAGCGCTTCACATCCATTACACTAGCCGTTATCAGAAAAAGCAAATAAATAAAAATAAATAAATAAATAAATAAATAAATATAAATTAAGGAACAGAAAATAGCAAGGTCGCCAGGATGTGGAGAAACGGGAACCCCGAGACATCACTGATAGGACTGTTAAGTGCGGAGCCACAGTGGAAAACAGTCTCGTGGCTCCGTGAAACATTAAACCCAGAGTTACTGTACGGCCCAGGAAGTCCTCTCCTAGGTCGGGTAGTGTCCACGGCAGCCCAAGGATAGGAACGACCCAAGCGCCCCCCGACACACGAAGGGGTAAAAGTCCGTGGCATATGCACACAATGGGATATTATGGAGTCAGAACCTTGAAACCCTTCCGCTGAGTGAAATGCACTAGAATCAGAAGTGCAAACACTACAGGTCTCGGCTTGATCGAGGTGCCTGGGACAGACACGTTCACGAGGACGAAAAGCAGAACCGTGCCCCAAGGACGGGGGAGGAGGAGAACGGGGTGTTCATCTTGCACAGGGACAGAGCTCGCTTTTGAGATGCGGAAAATGTCCTCGGTAGGGGTGATGGTCACGCAGCATCGTACATGTCTTAATGCCACAGGATGGCACACTTAAAAATGGTTAATATGAGAAGCGTATGCTATGTATATTTTACAACAATAAACATTTTTTCAATTAAAAAGAAACAAGGGAAATGATACCTGGCAAAGTTCATGCGAGTCCACAGAAGGGTGGTCTGACCAGAAGATCTGGTTCTCTCATCCAGAACGCATCTCCCTTGGCCGCAACTTCTTCCTCTTTCTGGTTCCACCTCCGAGTGCAGAAACATCCTAATGTGCCTCAGATTTGAAGGAGGAAAATAGAGTTCCTGTGGAAGCACAGCCCCATGCCTGGACACCGGAGGAGACTCTGGCCCCCGCCACCCCCGACGGAGGTGAACGAGCTGCACGTGCGTTTGGAACAAGCCCGTTTCTGGGAGCAAATGCTGTTGTCTGTCTCCCGTTGGAGGTGCTGGGACAGACACACGCAGGCCCAGAGGTATTTCAGGCGATAGATTTTTTAAATAAGTAATATTAGGCATCACCAATGTGTTTTACCCCCCCAAAAAATAGTTATGTGTGATCATTACCAACTTAAAGTCAGTTCGTTTTCTTACTGAAAATTCGGCATGCAGCAAGGGTAGTAGAATCCCCCCTGATTCTGAGACTTGCAGAAGAGAGAAACGTCATTAAAAAAAACCACATGAAATACACACAATAGATCAATTGAACCAAAGTGGCCGAATTCTGTACAGTTAGTCCGTGCGAGGCTTATCTGGTTTTTCATGAAATATTCCCTTTTCCTGAAAAACACAATCATGGCTATAAAATCATTTACTGGCCACCATTTAGGGCATCTCCTATCACACGTCATAGTTTACGAAGTGCCACGAAAAGCACAGAGAGGTGCTTTTCCACGTGGCAAAGGCCAATTTTATTCAATCACGTCCCAAAGCGTAGGGTGTATTTTTCTTCCAGAAACCCTTTTAGCACATCTTTTTACTTGGCCGTTATTGTCAGCGGACACTGTAGACCTCCCCGGTGAATGAAGCTGTTGCCCCCAACAAGGATGTAAACAGTCCTCCCCGCCCCCACGTCCAGAAAAGGGGCGGCCGGAAGCAGGAATACCCAGCAAAGCTGTGCAGGAGTCCTCTGCTCACTCGCTTTGCAGATGCGGACGCGGATGTCATCCTGCCCTTCCTTCCCCACGGACGCTGCTGCTCTGCCTCCTGGCATGGCCGATGACTCCGCACCCCTGCTGAAGGGCGCGCTTGCTCAGCACCAGGTCTGGATTTTTATTCTTGACAAAGACCATCGCCATACCTGCTTCCTCCTCCCGCCTCCTCTGCCTCCCCCTCTGACTGACACATCCAGGCCCCCCGTGCCTGCCATCCAGCCAGTCCCTACCCCCGACTGTCTCAAGGCAGGCTTCTTCCCCTTGTAGGAAAGATCCTCTCCACGACGGTCTCCCTGGTGGTCCCTCCAACCTCGCCTGTGCTCTGCCGTTCCCCTCCACCCTAACGACGGAACCCCTTCTCATTTGCAGAGGCTTCCCTCGGGCTCCTCCTCTCTGACTCCCAGCCCCGTGGGATAGCATCTCCCCGAAGGAGCGCGCCCCCTCCCACCCCAGTAAGGAACACTTACTGTCTCCGCTGCCCTTTTGACGTTAGTGCACGTGAAAGCCATCACAGCTACATGGCACGTAAGGAGGCTTGATTTCCTCAACCAAACCACCAATGATTAGAAGGAAGGGATCCTGTAGAATCTTCTATCCGCTCCCACCAGGATCTAGCACAATGCTGTACATTTGCAAATTCTCAACAACTACAAGTTAATGGACTGTGAAAATCCAGTGCTGTTTGCACCGTGGCATGCTTGCTCCTACTGGATTTGCCTCCCACTATCTAGAAATAATAAATGAAGGTTTCCAGCCACCGTCTGCCTCTCCAGGGGTGCACGTGGCTAAAATGAGCTCGGGGGCCCCTGAGTCATTAAAGGCCCTCTTTGACCCATCCCGCGGGCCTTGCCCAAACACGAGAATGTGGGCTGATAAGCTTTTCCTTCTTCATGCAGTGTCCTGCCTGATTGAAACTGCCCTGTCCCAGGATTAGTCCAAAGTTCCATTTCTGGTTTTCAAACCATCCCCAGCCCATGTTGATGAAAACTTTGACATTTGCGGGACCACTGCCTTGAACTTACACAGGCATAACCACCAAAGAGTCAAATACAGGAAAGCCGTGATAAGGCCTGGATTAAGGTTGGCAGAGGAAGCTCTGAGCAGGGAAACAGAATTCATGGGCCCCCGAGTCATTCCAAGCCCATCTCAGCTTCCTGAGGGAGGAGACGGAGCTCCCAGAGGCCCCTCTTCTGGATACGGAGACTGTCCTGGAACAGAGACAGGAAGTCCCCTGGGGCCACCTCGACGGGGAACTCTATCAGGCTGCTAGCAGAGGATGGAGAATTCTCACCTTCCCCCTCACCCCCTGCAAAAAACCATCAAGTAATAGTGAACTAAAAACAAATAAGGGTAAGATTCACAATGGTTAAGGGGTCCCTTAGACTTTCGACCGACTTTCCAAATCCAAATCTGGTCCACAGGCAAGAAGGAAGAGTTCCAGAGCAGAGCTGTGGAACCCTGGCGATGGCAAGTGCCCACCAGAGCTCCCTGCCTTTGATGCAACTTGAGATTTTTGACAATTAAGCTCGAGGCTGCCTACCAGTTTGAGTATGTATAAGTGAGTGCGTGTAAGAGGGTGTGAGTACTGGGATGCCTGGGTGGCTCAGTCATTAAGCCTCTGCCTTCAGCTCAGGTCATGATCCAGGGGTCCTGGGTTCGAGTCCCACATCGGGGTCTCTGCTTGGCGGGAAGTCTGCTTCTCCCTCTCTCTCTCCCCCTGCTTGTGTTCCCTCTCTGGCTGTGTCTCTGTCAAATAAATAAATAAAATCTTAAAAAAAAAAAAAAAAAAGAATGGCTTCGTTTGCTTTGGATATGTCTTTAGTACGCTTGTGATTATTGTTTTGTTCCAATCTGAAAGTGTTTTTCTTCCAATAGATATACTTAGGCCACTTACATTTACCTGTTGCCTTTTTAAGTGGTCTTTCCAAGGCCCATTTTGATTTGTTATTACTGTTGTCACTGTTGTTATAGGGCTTCTTTGGTTTGGGGTTTTGCTTCCCCTGGGCACGTGTGTGATATGACCTATCCTTGACTTGAGTTGTGTTAACTTTTTGATTTGTTTTGTTATTACTGTTGTCACTGTTGTTATAGGGCTTCTTTGGTTTGGGGTTTTGCTTCCCCTGGGCACGTGTGTGATATGACCTATCCTTGACTTGAGTTGTGTTAACTTTTCAAATCGAAACAACTAGCTTAAGCCTGTTTCTCTCACTGCTAGACGTCAGGAAGGAAGGGATAGTGAGGGTGTCCTCGGTGCTGAAGGAGAGGCCAGGTGTGGCCACACCTTATCCTGCCACACCCCACCCCGCGAAGTCACTTGCCCCCGTGTAGAAACTCAGGGGCGTTGGTTGTGCCTCATTTCTGTGCCTGCATCATCATTTTTGGTATTCTATGGCTTTCCCCTCACGAACTACTCTGCTTAAACTGGGGCTCTAATTAGGGTCCTATTGGCGAGAATTCCTTCCTTTGGATTTCATGGTCTAGAGACCCAGTTGTCCGCACCGGTCCCTTCACACCACGAGGAGCTCCATTTAGGAGGTTTTGACGTTACTCATTGAATAAGATTGCCTCTTCTACTCACATGTTCAGAATTGTTGACTCTGTAAATATTTATTAAATCAATAATTTATCTACCTCATGAGTTCATACATATTAAACTCCCCCCCAGCTTTTTCATACATAAGCAGCTACATGCTGGGGTTTAGCATTTGGGGCCCGGACACCATTCTTTCTGGAAGGACTGAGTTGGTCCCTTTGTTGCTGAGGAGCCAGACTGCTTTTTGTGTTTTATTTGGAGACTGTTTCTTCTGTTGTCTTTTTTGTAGGTAAATTGACTTTTTTCTCTCTCTAGGTGTTTGGTGGAAATCCCTCACAATTTGAGTCTGTGAACGTTACTGTGTCTCAGAACCCACCATGCTTCCCAAGTTCTCCTGTGACACCCGAGGGAGTGTCTTGAACCAGAAGTTCCATTGCATTTGCTGTCGTTTTCCAGATACACCCTGTTATTCACGACCTGCACCTTTACTGTCCTCCGAACGCACAGTCTGCCTTCCACGTGGACGCGGTCCCTTGCTCCTCCCGCACGGGGTGCTGGCATTGCTTCGCCGTGTCCTTTGTCTTAGCCATGTGCTTCCCTTCCTCAGGTCGCCTTCCCACGTTGATGCTTCCGCTCACTGACGCTGAGACGAAGCTTCCAGTTTATGCCATCATGTCTGTTTGTCTCTTCAATCTGCTCACGGGATCAGGTGGCCGCCCATTATCTTTTCTCGTCTTGTTATCTTTTATCTCCGTTCACAGGGTTTTGTTAATGTCCTTGAGAACGCGAAGCCACAAACATTTTAAATTTTCTTCTATTTATTGAAGTAGACCTTCTTTCCGAGCGTATTCTTTATTTTTCCAATCCATGTCACATCCTTGTCTTTTTCTTTTCCTTACTTATTTACATGCAGACTGATTGGAGTGTAATGAACGTGCGGTGTTAAAGCAACAGCTCTGGGTGCCCGATGGAGTGGTTCGACGGTTCCACACATCATCCAGAGCTCATCACAGTAAGTCGCCTACTGTGCCCCTCCCCCACTCAGCTCCCCCCTTTTCCACCCGTTTGTTGTCTATATTTAGGGATTTGTCTGCTTCTTTGCTTGCTTCCTTTTTCCTGTTTGTTCCTCTGTTTTGCTTCTTAAACTCTACACGTAAGTGAAAGCTCGTGGTGTTTGTCTTTCTCCGACTCGCTTACTCCACTCAGCTTTGTACCCCTTAGGTCTGTCCATGTTGGTGCAAATGTCAGGATCTCATTCTTTTGTACGCCGAATCATAGTCCATAGGAGCCAGTAATTCCGCTATCTGGGGTATTTACCAAAAGAGAACAGAAACTAATTTAAAAAGATCTATGCGCCCCTGTGTTTACTACAGTGTTACGTACAATGGGCAAGATGCAGGACCAGCCCCCGTGTCCATCTGCAGATGACTGGAGAAAGGAGAGGTGGTGTGTACTCAACACAACATCTTTTCTTTTCACTGCAGAAAGTTCACATGGGCTGTGTGTTATTTTATTGCTATAGATTTTTCCTTAAATAAAAGCATTCTCTTCGGTTGTGTTCTTTGTCCGTACATTCAGCACCCAAACTCCTTGACACCTTCTTATTAACAAAGGGAGGGTTTTAATCCATCCCTTATAAATCGTGAAAACCAGACTTCCACCCAGGTTCTATGACTGATAGCTGGTCTGGTGCTGGAGAGAGCTGGGGAGGACGCCGTGGCCACGGGCTATCCTAGTGGACGACTTCTGAGGGTGGCCTGAGGGGCCTGTTGGCCAGTGAAGGATTGCTTCACTGGAACATGAGATCTGGAGAGCTTGAAACGTGGTGCTCCATGCGTGGGCTCTTGATACCTGGGCTGTGGGGTTTTACACGATCCGGCTCCTTAGACCCATGTTTCCCATGGAGGAAAAAAAAAAAAGCCAGAATGTGCACTGATTCGCAGAGATGAGCACAGAGCATGACGTGTTTTCTGTATCTAACGACGACCAGGAGAAGGCCAGTTGGAAGGGTGGGACAGGGGCAGGCAGAGCAAAGAGTCGGCGGGAAGATCGGGGTCCCAGCGTCATACTTCTCATCCGCGATGTCTGCTGCCACACATACTTCAGATGTCAATCTGGGGAAACTCCCTTAGTCAGAATGCTGATGGCCTGAAAGCAATAGCAGCAGAGGGAATCACAGCTTTCAGTGACTCCGGAGAGTGAAGGAGCCAGGAGCCCAGAGAGTGCATGCTGACCCGTGGGCACCTGCAGACCCCCTGTGTTTGCACGTGCACAAGTGTGCGGGGCCAGCCTGAGTCCCACTGAGGCCTCAGCTTTTCCCACCTCCTGAGAACCGCTTCCCAGCCCTCTCCTAAGGGGTCACCTCGACTCTTTGGCCAGGCGGAGCACCTGGAAGATTTCGGGGACCACCGTTGGCCCATGCCTCCTCTTTCGGCCTACCTGGGAAGCCGTTCCCTGCAGCTTTCCAGAAGGGATCATGCACCGTGGTGTGTGCCATGAAGTAATCAACTGATGCTGTGAGTCCATGGGAGTTTTTGAGTAAACAACTACCATTTCCATAATGAAATCAAGGGACTGACAGAACCACTCTACCTTAACATACACATAGGAAGACAAGGGCCAAATGCTGTGCTGGAGATTCTGGAGGGGAAGGAAGGACCTGATGGATGTGGGACCTCTCCCTCTCTTGTTTTCTTCTGGTGGCCCGGAAGGTTTCTTTTTACCAGACAAGCTTCTTAGCATTGACCCCCAAGAGGAATCTGTGTTGCGTGAAGAGGTGAGGCTGGGCTATGCAGTACTGTCTGAGTTTTCCATGGACACAGAGAGGTCCTAGTCAGGTCATTTTTCAAAAAAAAACAAACAATGAAAGAGAAAGGAAGGAAGGAAGGAAGGAAGAAGGAAGAAGAAGGAAAAGAAAAAGAGAAAGAAAAATGTCTTGGTGGCCTAAATTTTGTATCTGCCTTAGCACAGTCGAGCCTGATGACCCCTGGGGGATGTGCTTGTCCTTCTAGATCTCTAGCACTCTCAGCCCAGGTTTAGCAGGAGGCAGAGGCCACAGAGGTGGCAAGAATGTCACTGGCAGGTGCCAGAGCACTGGGGTTCGTAGAGGTGAGAGGAAGGTGACCCATAAATTCTGCATTGCAAAAAAAAAAAAAAAAAAAAAAAAAAAAAACCAATGAACCACAATCCCTAAATCACACCATAAATCCTGAACACCAAGCCCAGAACGCACCACTTTCAGGGCCCAAGGCTCAAGCTGAGCTCTCATACCTAGGAGCAAGCAGACACACCAATTCCAAGCCATGTGTACCCTGCAGAGCAATGATACCAGGGGACCCCAAAATTTATGTCTACACACAACCTCAGATGCAGACTTTCTTTGGAAATAGAGTCTTTGCATATGGAAATAGTTAAGAGGAGATCATCTTGAATTAGGTGGGTCCTAAATTCAGAGCCTGGATCTTTGTAAGAGTAGGAACGCCACATGAAGACAGAAGCAGGAATTGGGGTGATGTGTCTACAAGCCAAGGGACACCCACAACAGCAGGCAGCCACCAGGAGCAACGAGGGAGGAGGGAGTCTCTCTCTGAGCTCCTCAACCTTGCCACCATCTTGCTTCTGGCCTTCCAGCCTCCAGAGCCACAGGGAGTTTATTACAACACACTAAGAAACTAGTACAGATGGGGAATCAACAGAAGAGTGCAGTGCCATGCCGCCCACTGTGGCGTTTATAACTAATTCTAATAATCATGACAATAGTCCTACAGAAATTGGTCCTTTTTTTCCCCTAAAACAACATTTTCCCCTAAAACAACAAAATCTGCCATTTAATGCTTAAAGGACCATGTCCCCAAGTGGCCCAGTCTGTGGTTATAGAAGGAGCTCCTCACACCAACGCTGGACCCCATGGGAAAGGAAAGAATCACTCTGTGTCCCTGGTCTCCTTCTACTTCCGTGATGATCACAGGGCTTGTCCCATGAGCCTTCTGAAATAGGTGACCAGCAGGCTTCTCGCTGGGGTTCCTCCTCCCCATATCTTGGGTTGCTCACCTATAGCAACACTGTCCCTGCCCCATACACAGTAGTGGCCACCCTTAGAGTGGCCGAGCCCCACTGGGTCCTGTGTATCCTCACTTTCTTTTGTCTTCTGGGGCCACGGCACACAAAAAACATCATCAAATACAAACTGAAGACTCTTCTTTCTTCTCCAGCACTTGAAACCCCAGCAAACAAATTCAGGCAAGTCAGTACTGGGAAGGGTCCCTGCCCCAGCTCCACGAGACAACTGGATGCCCCGGCACACACAAGGGTGGAAGCTGCTCCCTTCGTGTCCGGCAGGTCCTGCCCACGTTCTCCTCCCTCTGCTATAGGGCTACTGGGGTCATCACCTCCTGTGAAGCTCATGCTTTGCCTAAGAAGAGAAAAACTTCCTTTTCTAGGTCTTTCATCAGCTGAGTAAGTGAAATCAAAGCCCCAGTGCGTGGCCCTAGATCCCAAGTGAGCCAGCATCCAAAGGTGCCTGGAGTCTGGTGTGGCCATGGTCCCCGCAGGACTCCCCAGAGTCTTCCACAGGGTGCTGCAGCTGGGGGCACTGCGTCACCGGGAAGCAGGTGGTCCCTTTCTCATGGTGAGTTCATCCACGTTTGAGGAATGGAAAGTTTTCTGTTAAGCCATGGACGGCGGTCTGGCTCAGGGGAGAGTCAGCTTCGGAACCCACCCTCAATGGCCGCTCAGGATGAGAAGACAGTCAATGCTCTCCGGAACATTCCACAGACCAGGCAAGCCTCCTGGGACTGAAGCCATCAGTGCAAGGCAGAAGTCGAGTGTTAAAGTTAAAGCAGCAGAAGTCCTTTTACTGCTGAAGTTCAGGACCCCGCGTTCTTCATGTCACCCCCAGCCCCGGTTCCTGTTGACCAGCTGACCTCTCAACACATCTCCAGGGCATTATCCCACTGGGGCTTTGGGAAGTTTGGGTTCCCTGTGCACCCCACAAGGCAGAATGGACCCAGGAGTCCTGCCTCTTACTCGTGACTCTAGCCACCTTTCCCACCTCTCAAGCGGCCTCCATATACGCTGTCATGGGAGGCTTTGCATTGAGCTGTCGGGCTTCCCTAGAGGCCTAAAGCCTTCCCCAGGGATAGCCAGTGAAGTGGGCCGTTGTCCCTGTGTTCTAGAGTGTCATTGTCCCCATGTTCTAGAATACTGCCTCTGTGCCCATCCGTGTTCTAGAGTGCCATCCTACCTGGATGGTCAGTCCCAGGAGGGGACAAAGCCAGAGCCTTAGCACTGGACACCCTTGCCCACCTGCCCCTGCCTTCTCCCCCACACGCCTCCAACCCCGAAGAGGCAGCTGTCCTTCTAGCGGCAGGTGGTTAGAGACCTCCGGCGCCCACATCCTGAGATAACTCCACACCAGGGTTACGGTGAAACTGCGCCATCTAGCCCAGCAGGCCGGCCCTTTGTGTGACAACTAAAGGAACCTGGTAAATCCTCTTTCTCCCCACAGTGCATGTCTTTCAAAAGCCCTTGCTTGCTAGGGAGTCACAAATCCTATTTACCAGTCAAAACTAGGGGAAAAAAGTCTTTGTTTTCCTAGCTGGTATGCTGTCCTTTCCTCAAGCCCCAGAACCCACGGCTTCCATAGGCAAGGAGCCTGAGAACAACAGGATTTATTGGTGATGAAAATACTCTTAAAAATACGATCCCCGTTCTGCAGCGGGTGTGCAAGTGCTGGGGACCCAGGCCATGGCTGTCTCTAGTCGGGCATCGCGTCCCTCGCCCAGGGTGCTTCCTACCGTTCGTCCGTGCTGAGCATCTGATGGGCCCACGACCCAGCAAACAGGAGCTCCCGGAGGCCGTGGTGGGGATCAACCACAAAGGATAAAGACGAGGGAAAGAGGGAGAGAGACGGGGACTCCTCGATGCCCAGAAACATCCAGAACTACGAGAAGTCATGTGGGCTGTGGATTCCGAATCCAGATGAACAGTGTCTCAGGGTCTCTCCCCCAGTGCTCTCCTCTGGAAACTTGGCTTTGAGGAGGTTGTCCTGACATGTCCCGTCAGCCCTGCTGCAGGGACAGAGCCCAAAAGCCAGCAGAGGCCCATCTGCAGCGTGAGTGTGGTCCTCCCTGAACAAGGCCATGCTGGTCTTCTGGAGACTCGAAGAAGCAGAGAGCTTTTCAGCATCAGGAATCCAGCTGGACGGTCGGATGTTGAGAAGAGGAGAAAGGCAACGGTCTTCCGCGTCTACAAGACGGAGAGCTGTGCTCCTTCAGACGAACATGTACCTGAAGCCCTCACGCCTAGAACACTTGAGAACGAGCGGCAGCATTTGACATGTTTCATTTACTGGTTGGTCTTTAAGGGATGTTTGATAATGTTTGCTCCTCAAGACTGTGAAATAGTTTAATTGTTCCCAATATCACCGATTGTTTCATAACAAATGAGGTTCCAGGATGTATTTGGAGGTATCACAAACACTGCAAAGGATTTACTTTACTAATAATCGTATTTTTATTGTGTCCATTCCTTTGAATATCATTTTTCAGCAACTGAGCAGCAGCTCTGACTCCTTCGACCGGAGATTTTCCATTCCTCTAACACATTACTGAGGTCTGGTGACGGTGCGTCCGCGGAAATGCAGTGTCTTCCAGAAAGGGGTCGGCGTTTGCCAAGTTCTAAGCAAGGGGGGGTTAAATTAGACATAGTCACTCTTCCTTTTCGACAAAACAAAAGCCCAGGAGGTCTGCGGATGTAATCAGCAGCCTCCCTGTATGGCCTCCGCTTTGCTGCCAGAAGGGGATGGCCACAGACAAGTGTGGTCAGCCGGCGTCTCTGATTCTCAGAACTGAAAATGCTAGAACTCAGAATATCCTCCATCTGCTAAATATCCAAAGGCAGCCTTCCCCCCACGCTTTTTTTTTGGGGGGGGGCATTGTTTTGGTTGTTGTTGTAGGAGTTAGTCAATAAGGAAAAGAAATTACTGGTGGACTTGATCCTGAAGACTCGGCCAGCCTGACTGGCTGGATACGCAGGCTCGTGGCCAGCAAGGCAGGTCATCTGCACGCGGGGCGGATGTCGCTCTGACAGCTGGGACTGCGGTGTGTCGCCCCGCCTGTGCGTGCCGCCCCCACCCTCTGACCCCTCCCTTCCTCCTCATCCCCTTGCCGGAGAGGTGGCCTTTCCGAGTGTCCCTGCTGGACACTTCCTCCTGGGGACGTCCCTGTCCAGCGATCTTGGGCGGATCCGTGCTGGCGGGCACCAGCCCTGCCGACTTGGGGTCCTTTCCCAGCTGGCTATCTGCTGACTCCTCCCCATCTGCAAGGCCCCCCCATGTTAAGCAGGCCCTGGAGCGGAGAGACAGGATCACTGCGGACACCGGCTGGTTCCCCTTCGGACTCTCCGTCACCATGTGAGGCTCTGGGTCCACCAGTGTGGGATCAGAGGATGCATCTTACCCAACCTGGCCACAGAGATCCCCCCCAACCCCCGCCATGGTGGGGGTGTCACCTCCCTGTCCCTGGCCACACGCCTGCAGTCCCATCGAATCTTTTCTCCTCCCCTCGCCCCTTATGTCGCTTTTTGGCCAAACCAAACCCTCCCTCTCCGAGATCTCTGCATGGAGTGTGGGCGCCCTTGGCAACAAGGCTGTTTCTGCCCAGGAAGCCTAATTAATCAGTCCACCAATTAGTGACAAAAAGCAAACCTCATAGTTGAGGTTTAGTTTATGTGTTGTCTTCTCTTGTGACCGTGACTGGGAAAATCAGAGGCTGTGTGATCTGGGGGAGTCCCCCAAAAGGCAGGAACCCTTCCAGAGGGCTCTGGGCTACGTTACTCATGTTTCTGTGCGCGCATCACCCCCACGGCCGTCCGCGTTCCCTTCAAATGCGCCGCCTCCGCATCCTGTGGCTGAACTTTTCACTCGTCTTTGATTAGGACAGATCTGACCTATAGGCAATCGCCGCCTTTGTTGCTTAGAACGTTTCTAAGGCCGCAGCCCACTGCCAGGTTGGTTAACCGCTTGGCTACAAACACTGGTCCGGAGGGCATCCCTGAGTGAAGGATGCGGTCCCCGGCTCTGCTCAGTCAGGCGTGGCAGGGAGAGGACAGAGAGGCCTCTCCTGACCCACCGGGAGCCGCAGCCGCCCCAGCCGGCCCTGTGGTCCCACAGAAGTCAGGAATGATGCACAGGCCCGGCTTCAAGAGGAAGCCGGAGGCTTACTGTGTGGGTGGCTTTGGGGGAAATGTCCTGGTGGGGTCTCTGGCATCCCCTTCATCCCGGGGAATGTTCTGAACGGCAGGACTTCTCCAAGCAAGCCCAGATGGTGCCCTGTGCATGTAAGAGTCCTCTGGAGCTATGCGTTGCTCTGTTTCGATGCATCTTGTGGACACACCTGATCCCGTGATCGTAGAAAGCTCAGGGCAGGGACTGGAAATATCCTCAATGTGGGCCCTAAGAAGACACTGGAACTGCAAGTCCCAGGACAACCCCATTGCTATAATAAAAGCCGAGAACAAGGAGCCGGCTATTTATACTTTTCCCTTTTTTTTGAAAAAAAGATTTATTTGAGAGAGAAATGACGAGAGAGGAGGAGAGGGGACTGGTGGTGGGAGAGGGAGGAGCAGCCTCCCCCCGAGCAGGGAGCCCGACCTGACATGGGACTCGGTCCCCGGACCTTGGGGTCGTCACCGGAGCCAAAGGCAGACGCTTCACCCACTGAACCACCCAGTCTTCCCCCTATAGTTTGTTTTCAACAAAATGACAAGACAACCTTTCCCCTTATATTCTTGATGTCAAGTAAACGTGGTTTCTGGAATCCATGGAAAGAAACAGTAAACAATTTTTTAAACACTTACAAATCACTTAATAATAAATTTTGATGCAGTCGATTATTGATACATTGCTCCCAAAGTTTTCCAAAGTTAAGGGACCAACAGGGGAACGATAAAACCGCTTCCCTTAAGAATGTCCCCCAGATGTTTCTCCCCAGCGGTGCCCATGTCTGGGTTGGGTGCGTTGTGCCAGGCGCTGACTACAACAACCGGATTCCATGGGGAGAAAAACCAAGTTACTGCAACTTTATATGCATTCAGATGAAAGAAGGTAATAACTGTGGTTTTACTGTAAAATGAAAACAACACTAATGATTGTATTCATTAGAAAACCGTATCTGCTGGACTAACTGTAGCAGCTATGGAATTGGGGGCCATAATAGGAAAGCAAAATTAATTTCATTGAAGGAATTGAAGAATGATATATTCACAGAGAATATCCATCCTATTTGAAACTTCACGGACTCCATTAAAAAAAAAAAAATACAGCTGTCTCCTTCTTCAAGGCGCAGCTCAAAAACTCACGTTCCAGAATCTTGTTATTTTGTTGTTGTTGTTTTTAAGTGCACATTAGAAAACAAATCCTTACCATAGTGCCAATTCAGCTCTCCCATGAGGATATTTTGCAGAAGTGTGTGGAATGATACTGTGAGTCCTGGGACTTGACCTTGCTCGCGTCGGTGGGGCTGATGGCTGCGTCTTGGCTGTTTTTACCTCACCCGCGTGCCACCCGCCACAGGAAAAGTGAGCAAAGCCTGAGGGTGGGGTGCAGTGAGCTGGTTTGTACACAAGCACCTGGATCCAGCACGGGTCACGCAGCACCCCAGGGAAGGTCTTCCGCATTCCGATACCATCCACCCCGCAAAAAGCAGCTCTTTTCGCTTCAGCAAAATGGATTCGTTCTGCCTGAGTTTAAGCTTTTCATAAATGGCCTCATAGATTCCTTAGTCTCTGGCTCCCTCTCCTCCACAAAGCGTTCCTGAGACTTATCAACGTGTTGCCTTCTATGAGCAGCTCATTCTACCTTCATTGTCCTATTTCGGTCTTCACATGGTTCACTTTGATTCTGTATGGGGTTGACTTTGTGACTCATTGCCATTGGGCAATGTCCAGGGAATGGGTTCATCTCTGGGCAGAGCTGAGCACTGTGACGGAAAAGAGACAAGGCTCGGAAGTCTGGAGACATCGCCCACTAGGGAGACGGTGGTGACTCACTTGGCTTCTCTAACCTTCGGTCGCTCTCTACAAATGGTGACCATGGATGCAGGTTCCATAACTTTGAAGGGTCCCACGACAGATGAATGATGAAGAGGCCCTGGGGACAGCCAGATGCCCTGAGAGTAGAGCAGTGGGCAGCCTGTCATGTCAGTTATGTCCTGCACTGCAGTTGTCACCGATCTTTTAAAAATCAGTTCTGAGTCCTGGTGGCAAAACCTCAGTTTCCTTTCTTTCTGCAAACACACACAGTTGTCAGCCTTCATGTTTTGACACGTCACACACACTCACAGAAAGACACCCCTGTCCTGTTCCTCTAGATGCTGTCCTGTGTCTCCTCAAAGAGCTTGTTGTTTTAGGGAAGTTCCCCCTGGGGGCAGGAGCTCCGGCAGCCGTGTCTTCTCTCCGCGTTTATTAATTAGCCGCCGAGTGGGAAATCGGCCCCCTTTCTTCTGCGTTGTTTTTTAAGGACTTGAGCTGATTATCGAAATAAACAATACTCTTAAAATTTTCCCTCAAGTAGAATTGCTAATCCCACCTTACATTTTTGAAAAAAATAGCGTAGGATCTATCTCTCCCTGAAAAATCTCACTTTCTTTTTTTACTTTCTCAAGAACTGGTCAAGATTGGGCACAGAACAAACACCCGAGTCCAACCGCCAACTTCCAAGTGTCCCAGAGGGAAACGAGCAGAACCACGACCACCAGAGCCTGTTGGTTCCAGGGTGAGTGGAGCTAGCCGACTTCAGGAACCGCCCGTCATGTGTTCTCTGCCATCCAGAGCTGCTTTGAAAACAGAAAAGGCCATTTAAAAGTCGACCTGGCCGGTTAGTTTTGAAGGGAAAATGACTTGACCACGCATCCCTTAACTTTCCTCCCAGTGCGGACGACGGGGCCATGGTGACGGGCTACACCTGCCTTCATAGTGGACGACACCACGGACGATGTCCAGCTTCCCTAATTCATGGTCATAATCAAAGGGGGAGAAAAGCTACCACTCTAAACAAGATAATGTACGTCTGTTAGGAAAAGAAGTGTGCTTCTGTCCCATGAGGATGCTGGAAGAAATTTTACCCTAAAAGGCATCCTTTGGCAAATCTCCATCCAAGCAAGGCCAGAGCCAGCAGCCAGCAGGTGCCCAGTGGCGGACAATGGGGGATGAAGTCAGGTGAGCAGCTTAGTGGCCACTCCGAGAGCAGGAGAACCTGACAAAGGAGGGACCAGGTGTGGTCCTGCCTCCTTTTACCTGCCAGGGGACTCTAGGTGCAGTGGGGCCCAGGCAAGGTCCCCTCTGCCACTGGTTGTTGCCTCCCCCAGGGGCCTCTACTTCAGTGTGGATTTTTGCCTTCCAAAATCTCTATTACTCAAGAAATCAGGAAAAGAAGGGGCTTAGGTACCCTCGTCCCTTTGACTGCCACTTAATTCCGTGGCAGGTCCCTTATGGATATGATTAAGTTAGCAGTCTTGAGGGAAGATCATCCTAGACTTAGGGGGGACCCTAAACCCAAGAACAACTGTCCTTCCAAGAGGAAAAGAGAGGGACATTTGTGACACATGCAATAGAGGCAGGGATTGGAGTTTTGCAACTGTAAGCCAGTAAGCACCAAGGATTTCTAGAAGCAGCCCTGATTTCTGACACTCAGCGTCTCTAGGACCAAGAGAGAATAAATTTCTGTCATTTTGAGCCACCAAGTCCTTGCTAATTTGTTGTGGCAGCCAGAGGATACTAAGGCACAGAGGACCCTAGACCACTGGAAGGGCTAGAGTCAAACCCCAGGGACTCAGAGGTAGGCGACATCCGCAGCGTGGCCCCGTGCCCAGCCAGTGCCCGGTGCACGGAGACCGGGATGCCCGACCGCAGCCTGCCGAGTTGGGTCAGCGTGCAGAGGATGGAGACGTGCTGAGGACTGACTGAGCTCAGTGGTGATTATGCTTGTGGACATCCTACAAGCTGGGTCTGCTTTCCTAAGTCCTGAGCGGGCCGGGATAACTTCAGGTCCTCAGTGTGGGTGCAGGAGACGGGAGCACAGAAAGCCAAGAGGGAACGTCACGGGATGAAGAGGGCCCAGCCTTACACCACACTTCACCATACGGGTGTCACCATGCTTCATCCTCACAGAAAACCCTAGTAGGCCTTTGTTTTGGTTTGGTTTTTGGTTTTTGTTTTGATCCAAGTGAGGTTAGAAATGAAGAGATAGAGCTGGACAGAGGAAATAATTGGCTAAGACCGTCCCCACCCCCCAAGCATGAGAAGGACAGGTCCGCCACCCGTGTCCGCACTGTGCCGTGATCGTCAGCTCCCAGGGACCATGGAGCGACACACAGCTCAGATCAGGAAACAGGAAACCTTGAAGACCAGCATGAGGGAAACGCCGCTGGCTAACTGTGTTAAGATGTTGAATTCAGATGAACATAAGGTGTAACCTCCCTGGGAGACCCCCAGGTAGGAAAGAGAATGTAACAGTGAGCACCGCAAAGCCATGGATAAGGTGCCAGCAATGGGGCGGAACCAGATGTAGACGAGACATTGACGAACGGAAAATGGCACCCTTGAACTTATCTTTCCCACAACCTCAGGCCAGTAGGAAGACAGGCTTGATAGAATCAGCTAAACCTTCTAGAACTTCCTATAACATCCCACCAGTCATCCATGGTATTCTCTCAAGAGTTGAATTTCTGGACTCATCAGGCACAGTATCCAAGAGGAAAGGAATCACCAATTGAGTTTCCAAATAAATCAATGAGTTTGTGTTTTATTAATGAAGATTAAAACCTAAAACAACCTGAGCGCACTAGGTGAGGTCATCGGAGAAACTACTGAGAGCTCACCAAGCACTGAAGTCTGACGATCTGGAGGTCTGACCTCCTTAAGACCCAACGACATGGTCAAGCCCCAGCCAAGAGGGAGGGTCACCAGAGATGGGCTGTTGAGTGCAGTGAGCCCAGCCCTTCTGTGTTCTGCGGGGTATGGTTCTGAGTCCAGCTGTCTCCTGGCTGGAACAGGCTGACACTTGGTTTCCCAGGCTCCCCTGTCCCCTGGTGCTCGCAATTACCCCCAAAGCCCGTTCCAACAGACTTCACTGGAAGTGGCTTCGGAGGCCCTCCATCATCGCCCCGTGTCCTCGACATCCACCTCTACACCAGGAAAACTCATCGCGGTGAAATGAGAGCTCGTGGCCGGGTTCTGCAGCCGCCGTCCAGACCAGCCTCCGCCTTCCGCGGCCCGACCACATCTCCTGGTTGTTGCTGGCCGGGTTCTGCAGCCGCCGTCCAGACCAGCCTCCGCCTTCCGCGGCCCGACCACATCTCCTGGTTGTTGCTGGCCGGGTTCTGCAGCCGCCGTCCAGACCAGCCTCCGCCTTCCGCGGCCCGACCACATCTCCTGGTTCTTGCTGGCCGGGTTCTGCAGCCGCCGTCCAGACCAGCCTCCGCCTTCCGCGGCCCGACCACATCTCCTGGTTCTTGCTGGCGGCATCCTCGGGAGCAGGTCTGCACTTGTCGGCTGGAGCCCGGAATGGGAGCAAAACCCCAGCTGCTGGAGGTTGGCCTTCGGTGTGTCCAGCTAGACCAGGGGAGGAAATACTGGTTGTTGGGGGTTTTTGTTTGCTTTTGTTTTTATTTTATCGTTTTGTTTTGTTTTACCAGAAACATATGTTTGTGCCCTATGAAGTTCAAGTCAGAGCCTGGACCTCAAAGGACTTTAATATATGCCCCTGTCGCATCAAAGTCCTGGCCAGCCAGTGAACTCCAGGTCAGTTCCGGAGTCCTGAGGCAGCCCGGCCCCAAAATCACAGAATTCACGACATTTTTGCACAGAGTTGCAGCTACCGGATTTATCCTTCATAATGATGTTACAAAATAACAAAAATACAGACATGAAGCACAATCTTGGGAATGCATTGCAGTGATGGCCAGAAAACAGTCTTCGGTTTCTTGTGAAATGCTGTATCTTAAAATTAAAAAATGACAGACTTGTGTGTCTTTGCCATCACAAAGTTACACAACATGTTTAAAATATCAAAGGACTGTAATGGAAAAATAGGAATCCACAGCTGTAGAATTTTCCATAATTGGGGGCACCCAACTCCGTGAGGTCTCAAAGACTCATGGTGGGCTTCTGCTCACTAAGAAGCCTCCGGAGGGACCCTCTCTCCGGGACCCGCTTGTGGCTGTCACTTTCCCTTTGCTCTCGTTGCCACTAACTTTGCTTAATGACCTCGTTCTCTGGGACTAACCATTTCTCCAGCAGAGGAACAGGCCTCGCTCTTCCAAGGTCGGAGTTGGGGGAATTGGCTCTCTGGCTGAGACCCCAGAGTGCGGGGGCAGAGCTCCACGTGGTGTGATGGGACCAAATGTTCAGTACATTTTTTTTTTCTAAATGGATGTTCAATATTTTAAGTGGCACATCAGTTACTCTGGGGTACTCTTATCCAGTTCACTCCATCAGCTTCAATAAATGCCAAATTAAAAAGAAGAAGAAGGGGAAAAAAATAGCATGTGTATCAGTGTGTGTATAGAGGGGAAGGAATTCAAACTTCTGAATGAAAAACATGGGAAATGAATCAGGCAGAGGAACAGGAAGCACCAAGAGAGGAAAGCCCTTGGGCTTTCCACAAACGCCCACCCTTAACCACTCCCAGCAGGCGCCCTGCTTCCTCTGATGATGCCCCCCCCATCCTGGGGCTTTGTCTTCATATTTGGGTGCCTTTTTGGTAGGCGGAATAATGCCTCCCAAAGGTTTCCCCCTTCTATCCACAAAACTTCTTCCCTGACACGGCGAAATGGAAGGGACTTGGAGTCCCTTGGAGTGATGGAGGGGTAGGACACTGAGTAGAGGGATATTCTGGGGGACCCCGGTGGGCCCAGTATCATCACAAGGATCCTCGTAAGTGAGAAGGGGAGGCAGGAGGGTCAGAGTCAGGCATGTGAGGATGGGAGCAGAAGCTGGAGTGAAGCGGCACGAGCCAGGCAGGCAGGCAGCTTCTAGAAGTTTATAGAAGCTGAAAAAGCAAGGCAGGATGCTCCCGAGAGCCTTCGAGAAGAACACAGCCCTGCCAGTGCCTCGATCATAGGCCTGTGAGATTGATTTCCTGGTTCTGACCTTCAGAACCGTCCGAATCCATGTGGCTGTTTCAAGCCACTGCATTGGTGGAAGTCGCTAGAGAGGCCACTGGATACTCCCATGACCTCTGTGCTCAGCTCCTCAGGTACCTGCTCCCAACCACTTAGTCACCATGAGGGCTAAAGTGACCAGAGCTAATGCAGGTCATCACACAACAGAACCCACATGTGGGCCAAGTCCGGAGTCCATGGGGCTGTGCCGGGTGAGGGTACGGCCCTGGGTTGAGGCAGGCTTCCAGGCCCCTGCATCCATACCGGGCACAGTATGGAGTTCACCGCCAGTCTGGAGTCTACCCCATTTCAGCCTATGCAAAGTACAAAAGAAAGTTCTAGAACCCCTGGTGCCCCTAGGGAACTTCCCATCTTGGCTGGAGAAAGAAGACTGGGCCCATGTGAATGAGGGCCTGCTGCGGGAAGGCTCCCAGCGTGCAAGCCAGGTTCCTGCTCTAGAAAAGACCACGAAGACCCTGGCGGGGCCCAGAGGGAGCTGGGGTTAGGGGGAGGGTTGTGGGTTCTGCTCTTACTGGACAGAGCAGCATACCTCCGACCCCCATTCTCACCCTTCAGTGGCTCCTGTCCTTGGAGAGAGGAGGTCCCCCTGGCTGACTGAGGCCGCCACCCCACCCAGCCTTTCCCCACTGGGCATGAGCTGGAGCCGGCACAGCCAACCAGCGTTGAGGCGGCTCGAGTTCCAGGAACATCCCAACGGGCAGCACCGGGGCTGGGCTGCCTGGGTGCCATCAGCAATTCAGGACTTTCAGACTTTTTCAAAAGGAGTCCCTGGGCAGGGAGGGCTTGCCCCCAGCTGTGGCTAATCAAGCTTTGGAAGAGCTGTCTGCCGCATTCACAGAGAAAGACCCACGACGGCCGGCAGAAATCGTGAGCGAAAAGATATCATGTATGGGCCCCTCTTGCGGTGAGGAGATGTGAGTGGGGTGCCCGTGGGTTGGGGTCTGCATGCAGGAAGGACCAGCCAAGCCACGTCTGTCTACCTGGTAGCCTCTTCCCCACGAAGGCAGAGAGCCGAGCTGTGGGGGAGGCAGGGACAGACCTCCGGTTACCGCCAGAGCGCACACTCATTGCCTTTGCTTAGAGCAACTCCTCCGAAACCCCTCACTGAATGTGTATTGCCTTATCCCACTGTGTTTCCTCCCTTTCCCCCGAGCCCCGAGCCCCCGACCCAGAGGTGCCCACTCTCATCTCTGCTTTCCTGTTGGCGGCAGATCTGATGGCCGGCATCTTGCTGTTCCGGCTGAAGTTCAGCCCCCGGAGTAGACTGTGCCTCCACTTTGTGCCTTTTGCATGTGGGGACAGGATGGCTTCCCCTGTGGGCTCCTGGCGATGCTGTCGGTGGGTGGGAGTCAGGGTCCACACAGCGAACGCGAGAAAGGCTGGTGGCAAGCCCCAAGGAACCGCGGGCGTTGAGCCACAGGGCAAGGTTCATGGAGAATACAGATGATTTATGGGAAAATAAATACGTAGCACAAATCAAATGTGCCTGTTTCGCCCAGTTCATCCTCCAAGTAAAATCACAACAACAAGAAATACTAATTCTCATGCCAGACGTGGGTCAAGAGTCAGGAAAAGATGCCCCCCCCCACATTACCTGGAAAAAGGGATCCTGAAGGAACCACCTTAGATTTCCCCCAGTCACCCTACCCCAAATTCTCAGGAGGCCACCCCTGTACCCAGGATGTGAGCCTCAGGTCGGACCCAACGGTGGGCTGTCTAAGAACAGAGCTGGGATTTTCCATCTGCTTGGGACATCCAGGAACCTCGTATCACAGAACCTCGTATCACAGAACCTCGTATCACAGAAGCTCATTGGACATTATCAATTCCACTCCATCAGTTGAGAGCAAGTTTTGCAAGAGGCAGGGCCGATTATCCTGGGGCATGCGCGGCACACGGGGCATTAGGAATGACTATTAGCATTCATCCTTTGATGTTTTCCAAATGGCCTACACAGGGGCTGTCAGCACGAAGACTTATTTTATTACATTTTCAGATGTAACTGGGAAATCTCGTTTGGAGCCACCGTTTGGAGGTTAAAACAGCACAGACTGATTTTCTGGAACGGGGAAACAAATTGATCCCAGAGAAAGTAGCACAAGGAAGGGCAATAAGCAGCCACAGGGAAGGAGGAGAGAGTGGCTGGGGACATGCGAGGCTGACCCCTGAGTGGCCTAGAGCGGCCCTGCCCCCAGCCTGGCGCCGTCCTCCCCACGGATGCCCGGAGTGGATGTCCTCCCTTGTCGGGGCCTCTCCTCGCTCGTGAGCTGAGGGCTTCAGCCTGGGGCCGGTTGACTCCTCGCCCCACTGCAGTGAGCAAGGGCTGGGGTTTCTATAGAGACAGCCAAATATTTGGATTCATAGATAACTATATTTAGCCCCTGCAAGGGTCTGGCCCCAGCTTCGGATGGGGGCCATGGGGCGGGTCGTGTAAATCGTGGTGCACCTGCCTGGCTGGTCTAATCGTTGGAAATAATCTGGAGAGAAGTCCCTGCTCCTCCCCGAATATAGCTCAGGGTGTTCAGTAAGAGGGGGCTGCAGGCTGGGCCACGTCTCTGCATCCAGGTGTGCGTGTGAGTGCCTGTGCGTGCACAAGCGTCATGTTTGTAACTGGGCCAATGCACACGTGGGTGTGATTGTGCATATACGTGTATGCATTGCACATGGACTTGTGTGTATAGGTGTGTGCTTCTTTGCATGTGTGCACACGTGTGTGCGTGTGTGTGCCTCCCCCCACCCCCAGCCTCTTTGTTGTCCTCAGGTTCCCCCGGACAACACAGCTATTTCCAGATAGACCAAGTGCACCCTCAGTGGTTCGTGCCCAACCTTGCCAGTGACCTTCGAAGCTGGCAAGTTCCCTCTGAGCAGGAGAGGACGAGAACCCGGCTGGTGATCCCTCCGCACTGCAGGACGAGCCCCTGTTAGGGCGTGTGAGAGCCCGTCTTGCCACAAGCACCCATCTTCACAACGCCACACGCTGCAGCTCAAGTGACAGTGAGAGAAACCAGCCCTCGGCGGAGTCCACACCGGGGGACTGATGGGGAACGTTCCCTCTGAGGGGTCGCGGGCAGAGGCCTTTTTAGTCTTCACGAGGAGGGAAGGTGGACGCCAGGCCATCCGCCACACAGAGGCCCCTGTTCTGTACATGGTCACTGCA
The DNA here is from genome assembly GCF_009829155.1 of Mustela erminea. Classification (NCBI taxonomy): domain Eukaryota; kingdom Metazoa; phylum Chordata; class Mammalia; order Carnivora; family Mustelidae; genus Mustela; species Mustela erminea. Next base: position 88,218,892 of record NC_045627.1, on the reverse strand, counting down.
GGGGAGAGGCGGCGGCGTCAGGCTTTGGGGGGTCTGGGGCTGCTCTGCGCACTGCAGGGATGGGGCGGACCGGGAGGAAAGCAAACCTCACAGGCTGCAGGTCGAAACTCACCCTGCAGGCGGGGAAGGGCCTGCCTTGGGCGGCTCCTGCAGAAGCCCTGCTGGGTCTGAAGGCTCCCTGGGTCCGAACTAGGCTCTCGGTCACCAGGCTCCACCCGTGAGTCCTCTTCCTTCTCTGAGACTCAGTTTCCTTATTTGTGAGGGGGACATGAGAGACCTAAAGGAACTGGAAGGATCGAGGGGGGTGGATGGGGGCAATCCCTAGAAAGTGTTCGCAAGGCGCCTCCTGGGCAGGAAGTGGCTGCCAAGCCAGGCTTTCTGCCAGCCGGCGCGGGGCCTGGGGACCACCCTGGGGACATGCTCAAGGGGGAGCAGAACCCAGCTCAATCCTGAACGCACAGGACCAGCTCAGCTCCTTAGAAAGGTTGGCTAGTGGAAAGAAACATCAGAAATATATATTTGCAACCCCAGGGTTGCAAATAGCTGGTGAGGCAGGTGATGGAATCAGGACGTCCTGGCCCCATGCAGAACGCGCCAGGTGGGATGCCCAGGCCGCGTGGGCAGGGGCACCCCCGTGGCAGGATGCAAAGAGGGTGAGGAAGAGGAAAATGACTCCTTGGGGCTTTTGCTCTATCCCAGGAGGAATAGAGGAGACCCAGGGTTCCCCGTGAGAAGAAAAAGCCCACATGGGGCCCATGAGGGGAGGCGGTCTCAGGGCCCGGAGCTGCCTGTCTCCATGAGGGACTCCAAGAGCAGTCTGTGCGTGGCTCCCTCTCTAGAAACACTTCCTGCCTCCCAGTCACCGTCTTCAAGACAATTCATCAGAAACCCTACAGTACTGCTCGGGCAACTGTGAAAGAAGCAGGGACCCCATCACCAAGAGCTGTGAGCTCCCGGGTGGGAGCCAGCCCCCGGGGTCAGTGCTGCCCCAGGGGCGGCACACGGGGCCCCTCCCCAGCAGGGACCCCCAGCTTCCAGAGTGGGCGGCCCACTGGCGATGGCATCCGCCAGACCGCATTCGCCTCCCTTGCGGGCAGGACCAGGCCCGACTGTTCCCCAAGGGGAGGCCGAGAAGCAGGCCTGGCTCCTCTTCCGTGTCCTGCTCCTCTTCTGTGTTCTGCAGGCCTGGGGACCTTCCCGGAGGCCCACAGAACGGACCAGAAGCCCAGGGAGCCTAGCAGACGTGTGGCCTCCCCGGGAGCGTCCGAGCCGGCCTGGACGGCCGCGGAAGCCAAGCCTGAGCCTGACCAAATCCAAAGAAGGATCTGGGAGACATTTAACAAACCCCACAGCCCTGAGGACATTGTCTTAACCAACAGCTCAGCACAGAATGGGTTTAATCTCACTCCTTGAAACCCAGGAGAACAGAAACTTGCCAGCGAGGTCCTGAAGGGAAGCGGAAGGGATGTATAAACCAGTAATTACCAGCGAGGCCTGTGCGCGCCGCATTTTTGCTAAATTCGCAATCGACTGGAAGAATCAAAAGAGTCGCCTGAGGTGAAAGTCTCCGTTCGAGGTGTGCGTTTAACTGACAAAAATCAAGTGGGAGATTACAGGGGCGATGTAGTCCTACCGGAGCTTACAGTCTCGAGGAAAGGTTTCTTTCTGAGGAAAAATTTCCACTCAGAGTCCGAGGAGGGGGAGAGGCTTGGGCCTCGCTGGGCTCACGCGGGCCGCTGGGCTTCGCTCCTCGGGAGCAGGGTCCGCCGTTGCGGGGTGAGGCACGAAACAAGGGGTCCCTGTTCGAGAACATCTCTCAGTATCGAATCGCCCTCAGGGACCACCTTAACCAGAAGAAAATGTCTCAATGAACCACGAGCAAGACATCTTGATTCCCATCTAGTCACGATGGCCCTGAAAGCTAGACATAAATTATCAAAACACCCTTTGAACGCTGGTCCATGAGGAGCTTCAAAGGGAATTTGGAACGCCCCGAAAAAGTGGGAAATTACCCAAGAGCAAGACTAGCGGAGCGCAGGCGGGCCCTCGCCCCCTGGACTTTGCCCTGAATCTTGAAACTGGGCGCCCAGTGCCAGGCGGGGCCTGCCTCACGCACTCGCCCGACGAGGGGTGTTTTGTGAGCATCAGCTACAGATGCACCCGTGAGACCCTGCCAGGTCCCCTGGGTGCCCCACGCATATCTCTCAGCAGCGAGAGAGGGGGTTTCTCCTCCAGAGCCCAGAGTCTGGGTCCCGCTCGTGGTTGGAGCCCAACCCCGCATGGCCGGAGGGGGGCGGAGGCGCTGGATGCCGGCCGGCCCCACCTGCAGCCCCAGCACATGTCCACTTGGTGACTGTGGGACGGTGTCGCCGCAGCGGCTGATCTCCCGGCAGAAGCCACTCCTGCGTTCGGTGAGCTCATCCCTTCTCCAGGAGAGAGGCACACCCAGAAAGCAGAGCGACGAGAAAAGCATAAGATCAGCTTCTGTTGCTCCAATTTCCTGCAGGCCTGGTGGGCCCGATGGCCTCGGTAGCCTTCCCGGCAGCCGCGAGGCTCTGGAAAGGTGTTTGTGACCTCAGGGCATGTCTCGGGCTCCGCAGACGAGGTGAGAGGCTCGAAAGCAGGAAGCAGAGTTGGCCTGGGGGGCTCCTCTGAAGGAGAAGGCCTGAATGAGCATGTGCAGAAATTGCACCTGCCTTTGCATGGGATTTTGGCCTCTGTTCCTCTCTCCTCGCCATTGGCAATGGGTTCTGCTGGACTGTCTGAGGCCAGAGGCACCGGGCTGAAACGCAGAGTCCACAGCAAGGAGACAGCAAGACGGGGGCCATCTGGCCTAGGAGGAGGCCAGCTCCGTGAAGCGAGACTCCCATGGTGTCCTGCTCCCCAAACCATCCCCCACCCGAATTGCCAAGTTGCTGACCCAAGTCAGAAGCCTCCGCCGGCGTGGGGACCAACCCCACTTGTCCATGCAGACATGCAGAACTTCCACGCCTTGAGTCCAGTTCCTCATTTGACGCGCGATAAAGGAAGCAATGGGGAAGCTAGACGCCTGGTCTCCAGCTTCCGTCCCATCACCGCCCACCAGCTACCCGCCTCTCTCAGACAGACCTAGAAGAATCGACGCGCGTGTGCACACCCACACACAGGCAAACCGCCATCATCATCATCACCATTGTTCTTACCGTTCTGCTGGTTATCTGTCCCCGGTCGCCTAGGGTATAGCTCAGAAGAAAAGATAAATAAAAATACAGTGACCTACCACGAGCAAGATCTATGCCTTGACTCCTCTCCAGGGTGAGGGCCAGTGTGGGTTTGCATCATTAAGCATCTAGCTAATACTGGGAGTGCGCCGCTCATGGATTAGAAAATTTTAGACTCTGACAATGAGATAACCAGCAAACTGATACTAAATGGAAGTGCACCATTCGAAGGCTCACAAAGCCATTCAAAACTCAGCCAGAGATTACAATCAGAAAGGAAACCAGGGTTGGGGAGCTTCAAGTAGTTAAAACCTTCCCAGAACCGATTAGACAACCCATCGGAGGGACTCTGAGGGGTTCTTACCTTTTGATTCAGTGAATTGATCTCTCTGAACCTTGCCTGCAGAATAATAAAAATGTGGGAGCCGAGTTGCACAGGGTGATTATAACAACATTATTTACAACGGTGAAAATTTAGAAAGAACTGATGTCTAGTAATAAGGAGGCTTTGGTTATTCCTGTTAAATGGAAACGTATACAGCCATTAACAACCATGCTTTCAAAAATATTGGTAAATTTCAACTTTTGCATCAACATGGATGGGACTGGAAGAGATTATGCTGAGTGAAATAAGTCAAGCAGAGAGAGTCAATTATCATATGGTTTCACTTATTTGTGGAGCATAACAAATAGCATGGAGGACAAGGGGAGATGGAGAGGAGAAGGGAGTTGGGGGAAATTGGAAGGGGAAGTGAACCATGAGAGACTATAGACTCTGAAAAACAATCTGAGGGTTTTGAAGGGGCGGGGGTGGGAGGTCGGGGTACCGGGTGGTGGGTATTATAGAGGGCACGGATTGCATGGAGCACTGGGTGTGGTGCAAAAATAATGAATACTGTTATGCTGAAAATAAAGAAAAATAAATTAATAAATTAATAAATTAATTAATAATATTGGTAAATTTACATTCATAATGCAGTGTAAATTTAAAAATGCGTTTTCTATGTGTGTAGTGTGATCCCAATTTTCTATAAGAATAGCAGATAACAGAGATCATCGTATGTCTTTACGGACCCAAACACAAACTATGAGTCAGCATAGCTTTTTCCTTCTTCATCACTGTTTTCTCTATTTCTCTAATTTCTACGGTGATCATGTATTACTTCCGAAGACTAATTTGTTTTTTTCAAGGCACGTGTTACTCTTAATTTTTACATATATTTTTAATTTTTAGTTGTGAAATATTTAAAACATAAAAAAAAAGAAAGATGTCTGCCTACTTACTCCCTTCCAAGTTGAACATACATTATCCCATTTAACCATATTTCACACATTCAACACACTGGTATCAGAACTTATCTGAAATAAATTGATTTAACTCCAGCGGCAGCCAACCTCAACACGATGGTTTCTATGAAGGGAACATACTCTTCACAAATGCTTTTTTGTTTTTGCTACATATTTATTTTCCCATAAATCATCTATATTCTCCATGAGTCTTAAAATTTACATAAAAGTTATTATTTGTAATTTTTTTGAAAAAAAAACACTTGATTTTTTTGTTTTTAACTTGATATCGTGCGTTGTGTGTCCACACCACTACGTGTGACTGTGGTTCATTAACTTTTGACTAGTGCATGGCATTCCTTCATGGGCACAAACCATGATTGGCTCACCAGTTCCTCTAGTGCCGGAGACCCAGACTGTGTTGCTGATACAGCAACACAGAGGACACCCTTTGAGATGACTCCTTGGACACAGGATGAGAGTTTCTTTGGAAAGATGCCGGCAGCAGAGCGGCTGGGCCCGAGGTCGCAGGTGCCTTCAGCTTGCCCCGGGGGTTATCACATCCCTCTGTGAAGTGCAGGTACCAGTGAACACTGTGTCCTCAGCAGGAATTGGGCCTTCCCGGCAGATGGCACCGTATCTGTTTCCTAGGGCTGCTGTAAGAACGCAAGAGACTGGGGGGCTTGACACCTCAGAAGCTGCTGCTTAGAGCTCCAGAGGCTAGGAGTCTGGAGTCAAGGTCCAGGGCCACGCTGTCTGTAAACCCACCCTTGCCTAAGCCAGTCCCGGGGCCTCCAGAAGCCCTCGGCTTCTGACAGCATCACTGCCATGACTGCCTCTGTCTCCACAGGGCCTCTCATATCTGAGTCCCTGTGCATGTTCAAATGTCCTTCTTCACAGGGACCCCGGTCACGTGGGATCAGAGGCCTCCTTCCTCTGGTCTGACCTCAGCTTTTCTAATTACACGTGTAGCTCCCTTATCTCCAAATAAAGTCCATTCTGAGGAAGGACTTCTGGGTCGGGACTTCAACACACCTATTTTGGCAAGGACATGATTCAGCCCGTAACAGTTGTCAATTTAACTTCTACCAAATTATGTTACCTTTGTAATGAAATCTGTGGTGAACCAGAAATATTTAAATTTAATCCACCCATATTTATCAATTTTCTTTCATAGATATGTTTTTGTTCTTTTTTAAAAAATCCTTCCCTATCAGATGTCAGAAAAGAATTTATCAATATCTATACTGTTACCAACTTGCCTCCTATCACTCAAACAAATGACACAGGTCCAGACGGTTTTACATCTATAGATTATCAGATCAGAAGAACAGGTAATTCATATCTTATGCAAAGTATCCTAGAAGACAAAAATAGAAAGAAAAACCTCAGTTCCTTTATGAGTTTTGAATAACCTTGAAACCAGCATTAGCAAACAATACTCGAAGAAAAGAAAATTGAACTGTCTTGTTTATTAACACAGACTAGAACTTGTAAGTACAGTATTAACCAATGAATATTGTAATGTATCAAAAGCAGGTCTTGGCAAGGTAAGATTTATCCCAGAAATATAAGATAAGGTTGATTTAATTTTATCAAAGCTGTTACTGTTATTCACCTCACAAACAAATTATAGAAGAAAACCCATATATATACATGTATGTATTCATCCCACTAGAAGCAGAATTTAAAATTCAATAAAATTACAAAGCCATTCAAAATTCAAACATACAAACTTACAACGAATTAAGAACCAAGTGCCAAGTAGTCAACGAAAATTCTGCAGCAAAATGAGTGCTTGAGCCTGAGATGTTGCTCTGCAATCTTGCCTTGCCATTGGCTTTATAAAGAATGCTTCTTTCCTTGTTGACTTCAACACCCTAAAAGAGATTAAAGCAGTCCAGTTTCTGCGTCAATGAAACAGAAAAGGTAGTAATTTCCTCCTCTTGGAGTTCCTGCTATGTTGTAGAATAATGTCTGCGATACAACTGGCAAGACAGAGATTGTACCTTACCATTGGTGGGTCCAGGCGCTCAGCAGAGTGCCTGGCACATGGTAGGTGCTCAGTAAGACTGTCGCTGGGGATGGCGGTGCCTCCTGTGGCGGGTGAAGCCGAGAGTTTCGATGTGTGCATGGTACACTGACTGAGGGCCCCTCTATACCAGACAGTGCACCAAGACCTGGGATACTTGAGTTTTTCATAACCCTACTTGCTACTAAAAACAAGAGAATCATATGATTTTTGGTCCAAAAATATCAGTGCAATAGAGAGATAATAGAAAAAAGCAGAGAAGAGGAGGTAAAGTTATTGTGATTAGAAAGTAGTGATTGCACTCCTGAAAGACGCAAGACAAATGACTCTAGTAGTGAGGCGCCCGGGTGGCTCAGTCGGTTAAGCATCCGACTCTCAGTTTTGGCTCAGGTCATGATCTCGGGATCATGGGATTGACCCCAGCATCGGGCTCCATGCTCAGTGGGGAGTCTGCTTAAGAGTCCCTGCCACCTTGTTCATGGTCTCCCTCTCTCTCTCTCTCTCTCAAATAAATAAATAAATCTTTAAAAAAATACAAGTCATAAGAGAATTTAGTACAGAAGGTGGTAAAAACTAACATAAAAGGATCAGTAGCTTTTCTATGTATGAAAAATAACCAGATAGGAAATTGAATGAGGAGGGAAACAGCCTCTTTATTCAAAAAACAAAAACAACAACAAAAAATTATTTATTTATTTGAGAGACCAAAAAAGAGCACGGGGTGGGGGAGGGGAGAAGGGGAAAACCTCAAGCAGACTCCATTGCTGAGCAAGGAACCTGACTCTGGGCTCTATCTCTCAGACCCGGAGGTCATGACCTGAGCTGAAACCAAGAGTTGGCGCTTAACCCATTGCACCCCCAGATACCCCTAAATCCCCTCTTTAATATCAGTAAATAAGTGAATAATACAAAATAAAACTTCCACTGAGAGATGTACAAGAAGTCTTGAGTAAATTTAAACGCAAATTTGGTACTTGGCTGGGAAGATTTCACATCGTAACATTATCGGTTCTCTCCAACTTGATCTATAAAGGCACTGCAATCCCCATCAAGACACCAATGAGATTTTCGTGGGGAAGGTGAGGAGTTATTCTAATGCCTGTTTAAGAAGACCAGAATTTAATAAGACCCAGAGAAGTTCTCAAAAAATAAATTACTGCATATTCATCTCAGCAGATATTAATGTGCATTTGAAAATTTCAAAAATTAATGCAGTTGAGTGATGACTGAAAAGAAGGCAGTGACATTAAGAGTAGAAATTTAAAAAGGCCAAGTATAAACAAAATACATCTGGGAATTCTAAATGGGTTAAAGGCAGAATTTCAAATCCATAAGTATAAGATCAAAGATCAGACATTTGGAATTTCTACCTCTCTTTCTTGACCAAAATTATTTCCAGATCAATCATTGATCTAAATGTAAAAATAAAAGTATACAACTATTAGAAGAAAAAAGACAAAAATGGAGGGTATTTTTGTTTTTAATATTACCTCCACAAGGACAAGCCTTTCCTAGCAAAACACTAAATCTAAGAAGCCAGAAAGGACAGGTTTGATCCGGTTACCCCCATATTTAATAATAAAAAAATAAAATATTATATCATAAACCAAATAAGGGAAGAAAAAAATACTCTGAGGGCAGATTTTTAATTAAGAAACACTTCCGTAACGTGGTTGGTAAAGTGCTATACAAGTTACAGGAATAAGGGCAGATGCACTATTAGAGCAATGACAGAGGATTCGAATAGAAAAACAAACCAGTATGCAGGGCCAGGAAAATCCTAAGACCCTCAGCTTACTTGAGAATGAGAGAAACTCAGATAGAAACGGTGTTTGGGAGACAATTGTTACCCACCCGGGCCGGGAGGGAGAGAGCAGGAAACTGGCTTCCGGGCTTCACGGATGGGATTACAAGTGTGGAATTATGAAATAGGATTATTATTCTCAAATGAAATTAACCGATCCGTTCCACTTCAGGGAATTTATTCTACAGATAAAGTTCACAAAGAGATATATCCACGGCTGTTCAAAGGAGCAAAAAATTAGGAAAAGGCTGAATGCTGACTACATTGCCACAAATGCATACACTGTCCCCTATAACGTCATTAAACAAAACGAGGGACCCTGATAAACGGGCATGCAAATGTCCTCAGGTTACGATGTTAGCGAACAAGTCAAGTTTCAAATGATCCCGTGGTTTGATCACATGCTTTTGTTTCTCCAAAAAGGCCCAAAACGATCGGTGTGTGTTTATTTGTGTAAGAAAATAAAGTTTTGGGGAGTTTATGCAAGAAACACAACAGTGAATAGTGATTAAATGTGCAGAGCAGGCCTGCAGATAACAAAACAGAAGCGGTTTTTATTTTATTCTGAGGCATTTGGGTTGACTTCTTTAACCAGGTTTATGTATTAGGTTTATAATATAAAATAATGATGAAACAATCCTAAAACTGGAAGATACAATAAGAAAAAAAAAAAGATTTATTAAAACCTTGGGAAAAAGTGATCTTGGAGATACCATTGCTCTAATCAAAAACATACTTTTGTCCCAAACCCTTTAGCATTTCCCGTTCAGTTCTGATTCTTATTTTCAAATGTCTTTCTTTATCTATGTGTGCCTTGAAGTGGACATTCTACATGCTTCCTTTGGAGCACCCTGCAATAGATTATATTCCATTTCCTGATCCTCTGGAGATAGAGACCCGGGACACAGAAGGGAAAGCAGTGAGGCAGGGAGGCCTCCACGAGGACGCTCAGCCACAGTTACCATCCTCTCCAGGCCTTTGGACGCTTATCAGTGTTTCCAGATATGCACGTCTCTGGAAAATGTCTACTCTCACCTTACCATTTCTGTCTTGAGTTTATTGACAGTAACCCAGGCTTGGTGCTGGCTTATCCAAAACCCAGACAAACATTGTGCAGGGAGACAGGAAGAGCTCCTCAACAAATGTTCTCGAGAATCCTCCATTAGAAAATTTAGAAAGAAGTCAAGTGGATTTGCAGCATACATGCAAGTTTTGTGTGTTTTGCTTTAGGGCTGCTTTTATTTTGAATTCTATGCCCTTCCCTTATGAAAATTGAGTACTGGATGCTTTAAGTCAGACCCAGCCACAATGGAGAAGAGGCTGTTTTCTGTAAAGACCATTTGGTCAGGGGTGTTTCCGTTTGGTATAAAATTCTTTTGAACAAGAATATCCCAAAAGGCTGTTTTTAGTTTGACTCTTGCAAAGTGATGCTACAGCTTCTTCCTATAAGCAACGTGTCTGGCCTTATATCAGGGCCCTCAAGTGTGGTAAAGAACATTCAAATAATCCAGACTCACCTGCAAATAATTCAGGTAATAGCACAGGGTAGATGCCAAGGATCAAATAAAGCTTACTCCCCCGATAATAAAATGACTGATGGATTTATGAGTACTTAGGAGCACGATTATTTTTTTCCAAGGAAAGACACAGAACTTTTGCACTTCTCTCTCGGATACAGGCAAATGTAGACATGGGCTTGGTTAGAAGTATCTGCAGAACAATGCATTCTAATATCATCATCAAAAATATGTGTCTGGGATTCTCCAGCATTATTCCTACCTATCCCAAAAGGACTTCATGGTTGCCGAAAGTTGCTTTTCTCCTGCAATGAGCCATTCACAGGCAGCTCTGAAGCCGTCTTTTTCCTTCTTTTTAACAACGATTGCAAGGATTTTTATCGTTTTCCCCATTTAGTTTAAAAAAAAAAAAAAAAAGGAGCGAGAGCGGGAAAGCTCAAGCACTCTAAATTTTAGCATAAATGTCAAGGTGAAAAGAATGTCAAACCCTAAGAAACACCCTGGGAAAGGCTGGGAAGGTACCGCTTCTCTTCAATGACAACCTATGCTCCCAGCCCACGTTGCAAATCATAAACAATTGATGCTGTCTGAAATACGGGGCCGCTTAAACACGTCGCCCGGAGAGTGAAGCGCTGGCAACATTTAATTTGGCCCTCTAAACCCAAACAGTTTTTCTAAAGTTTCCATTTAAGTGCAAGTCCTGTGTTGCCCCTGCCAAGGACAGACACACAGTAAAAGGCATTTTTAATTGATTCCTCGTTCCTTTTTTATTATTATTTCAGAGGCTCCAAGAAGAGCAGAGTCAGGTGATGTGGGAGAGAGAAGACAGAGAGGCAGCTGGGAAGAGGCAACCGGAGGTCCGCGTCCCCACTGTGTCTTCAAAGAGCCAGCTGAAAAGGGATGAATTCTATTAACATCTTTGAGATTTCTCCTAATCTAAATGTTTGAAATCTCACAGTAGAAATGTCTGGGTGCTCAGCTGATTTGTGGGGTTTCCTCCAGGTCTTGGAAGCCGTGTCATTATGATGGTAATTTGAACCACATGGATGTACATGGGGAGATGGGCAGTAACCCAGACCCTGAACGAGAGGTTTGCCTTAACCAAATGTGTCTTGCTTGTACTCAAACTTGAACACACAGAACAAAATCTGATTTAATTCTTTTATTTTTTAATTAAAATATACACACATCACCCATAATGCTATATGTAGTAAAATAGAGGAAGAAGTAAGGAAATTAATATTACCATCATAAAATCAATAAGGAAGTAAGTAAATAAGTATCACATCAGTGAAATTTCAAGTCATTGAACAAAATAAAAATTAAAATAAACCTTTCCTCCCCAACCGAGTTTCCATTCCCCAGAAGCCACTTCTAATAATTTCAGCATCTTTAGTTCTTCTGGAAGTTACCGCAATAACTTGAAAAGATGTACTCATACTCTTGATCCCACATTTACCCATTTTACACAGTATCTACTGACTTCCCTTTCTATAAAATGGTGAGTTGAGCTTACTTTCCTTACTTCTGCTTTCTCTTTCTTCCTACCTCCCACTGCCTATTCCAGAGGATATATTTGTAATTTTAATAAAATATCTAAATCTTGAAAGTTTAGCTTTAGGTGATATCTATTGAACTCCATTGCTAGGAAAATCAGGAAATGATAGTACAGTCACTTTTTCCTATTTCTCTTTGTCCCAGCCTCTGACTTGTGTTATTTTGTACACATTGTCAATAATTTCAATAATGGCACTCCGACTTGCAATTGTAATTGGTATTCATGACTTACCTATGATTATAATTGTCAAATTCTCATGTGCACATAAAAATCACTTAAGAAATTTATTAAAAGATATGAAGCTAATTTGCCGGCAGCCATATTGGAGTCACAGGTATCAGACCACCAGTCTGGTAGCCATAAAAATGATACTGGACAAAAATGCATGAGGCAATTCTTTACAGGTACTGAACAACTGAACACATCAGTTCAGCATCCCTGAGAGGAAACAAAACAAAACTGACGACATGAGCCCCATAATTTTCCTAGTTTCCTTCCAAAGACCATTGCCATCCATGACACAATTTAGCAATCCCATTGAGTTTATTTATTTATCTGACAGACAGAGATCACAAGCAGGCAGAGAGGCAGGCAGAGAGAGGAAGGGAAGCAGGCTCCCCGCTGAGCAGAGAGCCCAACACAGGGCTCCATCCTAGGACTCTAGGATCATGACCTGAGCGGAAGGCAGAGGCTTTAATCCACTGAGCCACATAGGCACCCCACAATCCAGGCACCCTGCAATCCCATTGAGTTTAGAAAACATATCTCAAATTTCAGAATAACTCGTGACACAAATCTATAGGGCAGGAAATTGTGCCACAGAGGAGGAAGAAGAAGGAAAAGAAGGAACCCTAGCATTGGTATTGGAAATCCATGTGAGTCTGAGGCTAGGATTGTGCTATGCACGTGTGGGGCAAGATAGCAAATGACACAGGGATGCCTGCAGCACAAAGCAAAGACATGGCAAGTCAAGCAGGGCTCTTCAAGAGAAAGGCAGTTCTGGCCCTGCCACAGTGGACAGACCTCATGAACACCTCTATCATACCATGGGCATGCAACTGAGTCACCACACAGGTCTCGCCTTTGGAGTAAAGACTGCATGCTAGAGTAAGAGCTTTTCTAGATCACCCTAACAGAGTCCTACCAAACTCCGACATTATCTGCAGGGAGAAAGTGTTTGATATTAAATTCTGTCCAACTGGCATGGGTAGAACTTTAGGCTCCACTGTCCTGAACAAACAAAACATAAAACCAAGCCTACAAAAGTCAATGTGATCAACCTATACTTGAACTTCCTGCTAGAACAAGAACCGATTCTCTTCAGGGATAGATAACAGAATCCAGAGTCACTATAACAAATAATTTCCAATGTCCATTTTTCAATGAAAAGCCATCAGACATATAAATAAATGGGAGCATTTGAATTCAGTTAATGTAACTAAACTTGAGATGGCCCATATGTTGATTTTTATTTTCTCATTTTGTAGTATCTTTTTTTTTAAATTTCTTTTCAGCGTAACAGTATTCATTGTTTTTGCACCACAGCCAGTGCTCCACGCAATCTGTGCCCTCTCTAATACCCACCACCTGGTTCCCCCAACCTCCCACCCCCTGCCCCTTCAAAACCCTCAGATTGTTTTTCAGAGTCCATAGTCTCTCATGGTTCACCTCCCCTTCCAATTTCCCCCAAATCCCTTCTCCTCTCCATCTCCCCTTGTCCTCCATGCTATTTGTTATGCTCCACAAATAAGTGAAACCATATGATAATACACTCTCTCTTCTTGACTTATTTCACTCAGCATAATCTCTTCCAGTCCTGTCCATGTTGCTACAAAAGTTGGGTATTCATCCTTTCTGATGGAGGCATAATACTCCATAGTGTATATGGACCACATCTTCCTTATCCATTTGTCCGTTGAAGGGCATCTTGGTTCTTTCCACAGTTTGGCGACCATGGCCATTGCTGCTATAAACATTCACTACATCTGTATCTTTGGGGTAAATACTTAGTAGTGCAATTGCAGGGTCATAGGGAAGCTCTATTTTTAATTTCTTGAGGAATCTCCACACTGTTTTCCAAAGTGGCTTCCAAATCTCCACACTGTTTTCCAAACTTGTATCCCCACCAACAGTATAAGAGGGTTCCCCTTTCTCCACATCCTCTCCAACATATGTTGTTTCCTGTCTTGCTAATTTTGGCCATTCTAACTGGTGTAAGGTGGTATCTCAATGTGGTTTTAATTTGAATCTCCCTGATGCCTAGTGATGATGAAAATTTTTTCATGTGTCTGATAGCCATTTGTATGTCTTCATTGGAGAAGTGTCTGTTCATATCTTCTGCCCATTTTTTTATATGATTTTCTGTTTTGTGTGTGTTGAGTTTGAGGAGTTCTTTATACATCCTGGATATCAACCTTTTGTCTGTACTGTCATTTGCAAATATCTTCTCCCATTCCGTGGGTAGCCTCTTTGTTTTGTTGACTGTTTCCTTTGCTGTGCAGAAGCTTTTGATCTTGATGAAGTCCCAAAAGTTCATCTTTGCTTTTGTTCCCTTTGCCTTTGGAGACATATCTTGAAAGAAGTTGCTGTGGCTAATATCGAAGAGGTTACTGCCTATGTTCTCCTCTAGGATTCTGATGGATTCCTGTCTCACGTTGAGGTCTTTTATCCATTTTGAGTTTATCTTTGTGTACGGTGTAAGAGAATGGTCGAGTTTCATTCTTCTGCATATAGCTGTCCAGTTTTCCTAGCACCATTCATTGAAGAGACTGTCTTTTTTCCACTGTATATTTTTTCCTGTTTTGCCGAAGATTATTTGCCCATAGAGTTGAGGGTCCATATCTGGGCTCTCTACTCTGTTCCACTGGTCTATGTGTCTGTTTTTATGCCAGTACCATGCTGTCTTGGTGATCACAGCTTTGTAGTAAAGTGATGCCCCCAGTTTTATTTTAGTCGTTCAACATTTCCTTAGCAGTTTGGGGTCTCTTCTGATTCCATACAAATTTTTGGATTATTTGCTCCAGCTCTTTGAAAAATACCAGTGGAATTTTGATCGGAATGGCATTAAAAGTATAGATTGCTCTAGGCCGGATAGACATTTTAACAATGTTTATTCTTCCGATCCAAGAGCATGGAATGGTCTTCCATCTTTTTGTGTCTTCTTCAATTTCTTTCATGAGTGTTCTGTAGTTCCTCGAGTATAGTTCCTTTACCTCTTTGGTTAGGTGCAGGTATCTTATGGTTCTTGGTGCTATAGTAAATGGAATTGATTCTCTAATTTCCCTTTCTGTATTTTCATTGTTAGTGTATAAGAAAGCCACTGATTTCTGTACATTGACCATATGTTGATTTTAAGAAGCATAATCTTTAAAGTGGCTGGTATAAATATGTTCAAAGAATCACATTTTTTAAAAATGGTTAAATAATTAAAGAAAAATACTATTCTCATGATGGAAAAGATAGCTATCAGCAGACAAATGGAAACTATAAAAAGGAGCCAAATAGAAATTTTAGACTTTAAAAGTAAATACTAAAAGTAAAAACTCACTATCTAGGCCTAACAGCATATTGGAGATAGGAGAGGAAAGAGTCAGTGAACATGTAGCCAAATCCATGGAAATCATCCAATCTGAACAACTGAAAGAGAAAGTATATTGAAGAAAAATAAAGAGACTCCTAGAGACCTGTGGCACAATGTTAGATGTTCTTGGTGCCCTTAAGAGAAGAGTTGAGAATGAGGCAAAAAAAATTTTTTTTGAAGATATAATGATTGGAAATACTAGAAATTTTCTGGGAAAAACCTCAAGAGGTTAAGTTCATTTAAGTTCATTGAGTTCAGTAAATCTTAAACATGATAACTACAGAGAAAACTAAAATGAGACAAATCATAGTTATTCTATTAAAAACTAAAGACAGAGAAGAAATATTGATAACAACCACAAAGCAAAGGTAGCTTATATACAGGAGAACAAGGATAAGACTGATAGCTGATTTCATACAGGAAACAAAAAAACCCAAAAGACGATGAGATAAAATGGCTTAAAGAAATGGGATGAATACTATTAAACTCTACCACCTCCATTGAAAATATCCTTCAAAACCTAAAGTGGAATGACACTATTTTCAGATAAACAAAACCTAAATGAGTTCATTATCAGCAATCTGTCCTACAATAAATGTTAAGAGGTATTTTTTACGCCAAAGGAAAGAAATGGAAGGTTGAATCTACAGGAAAGAAACAAGAAGACAAAAATGGTAAATAAATGGGTAAATAATTAAGAATTATACTTTTTTACTTCTTACAGTCTACTTAAAAGTAAAATGAACATTTAAGTCCAAAAAAAATTGTAAGATAAGACTATAATGAATATACAAATAAAAAGACATGACAGGAATTTCACAAAGTGTGGGGGTTGAATAGAATTATACTATTTTTCCATTTTTAAACTATAAAGTATGAAGTTTGTTTCAGGGAGCAGTGTCAGGTGTCTCATGGAATGATAGAAATGTAAAATGAGAAATGCAAAGTGTCAGATGTTAAGGATGAAATGTGACATGTGAGAAAGTACAGTAGTAGATTCTAAATAGATAAGTTTTGCAGGTATGTTACTAGTAACACACACACACACAAGTATAGCTAAGAAGCCAAAAAGGAAGTATATAGAACAGTTTAAAAAAAAAAAAGTTGATTTACACAAAAGAAGACAGAAAAGGAGCAAAAAATGAACAACAATGACAACAAATAGAAAACAAAGAAAGATGATAGACAACCCAACCTACATTAATCACTACATTAAAATTAAATGAACTAAAAACTCCTAACTAAAAGGCAGAGATTGTAATACTGGATTTAAAAAGAGTGAACTACCAAGAGATGCTATAAATATAAGGAGAATAGAAGACTGGAGAAGGGTAAGTGCTAGGAGGAAGCCTGAAGAACTCAGATGTGTGAACATCCAGGTCAGTTTCAAGGCGAAGGGTGCTATGCGTGTGGGCTAAAGGAAGCTATTACACAATGAAAAAGAAAAGATTCTCCATTCTTCATCTGGAAGACACAAAAATCCTCAATATGTTGTGACTAGTAACAAAATATCAAAAATTCATGAATGAAACTGACAGAAATACAGGGTGACATAGACAAAACCCATCTATAATCAGAGATCCTAGGTCCTTAAATTGCTGCCATTTAAAGAAAACCAAGCCATGGGATTATCTTTTACTACTTTTTAGGGGTCTATGTTCTCTAATACCACCATTATTGTAGTTCATTTTCCTCAACAAATGTCTGCAGCCAGGACAGTGGCACGTGGGAGGGAGGGAGTTCATTCAGGGATGTGAGCCAAACACTTCTTTGTGATGCACATTTCTGGGAAGAAAGGGTATTACCTATATCCCTCCTGTCACTTGAAGGAGCTATTGTTGATGAGATTGGAATCTAAATCTGATGACTAACAAAGCAGGTTTTGAAGTGTTACTGTTCTCTAAGCCTTGTTTTTTTGTTTTTGTTTTTTTGGTTTTTTTTTTTTCCAGAAATGCCTTACAAAGAGTGGCTGAGATGTTTATATGGTAAGTGAAGTGCTTAGATGGCTTCATGAAATAGAACAATGGCATATCTCAAAGCAGCTCCAAGGGGCAGTCTTTGTCAGACATGCTCTCCCTCTGCAACCATGTTCAGCAGCTGGTCATGGTGCCCTTCCGCAAGGTTCTACTCTCTGAAATGTGAATGGTCACAGTAATTAGGAGGGGGCCTCTACTTTTCCTGACTCGCACATAAATCCTCAGCTTTCATTGTTTCTCAGGTCCTTTTTAAATGATAGACTGGCCCCAAGAACATATGCAACTTTATTTACTATTGTGTCTTATGCTGTGAACAGGCATAACATGGGTAACCCAAACATTTCAGCTGCTTATCTTTGTCATCCTCATCTCCAAATTTCTCAGTATGATGTAACATTTCAACAGTGAAAAAACTGACAAAACATTTTCCTCTCACCCAATTCTTTCTACACTGTGGTCACCTTCACATAACATTCATACACACAAACATACACTATAAATATGTATTTAAGTTCCCATCAAAATGTCTGGTATATATTTATACACAAAACCATATAAAGAACATTAAAATTGTTTCTTCAACTTTCTTTTTCCAACCAACATTTATAATTTATACCCTTTGGCTTAGTTTACATTTATTTTACAGTACTAATTTTATCATACTTTGTCCTAAAATCCCCTTGGCTGCCTGCATTTAAAGGTGTGAAGAAAATATAATAAAGGCTGGCTTTCTAAGGAACTTAAAAGGCAAAACACTTTTTAAATCACGCTATGAGGAGACACACAGAGAAAGGCTCTGATTACATCTACTTTCAGCTGAAAATTTCTAAGCATTATATTAATGACCTTGAAGATTGTCCAGCAGAAATATCTTGTGGGTATGAATTTCTTCAAAGGTTGAAATACAGGTCAGAACTCTCCAGGGGCCCCTGTGATATCAAATAAAAAGCTTAATCAATTTGTAGAAGCAGAAGGGTGGACATGCTTTAGAGCACCAGAAATTGATACTCTGAAATCTACAATTATCGGAACTGAAAGTAACTAACTTGCAGTCTGATAAGATTTCTTTCTACCAGTGTCCCCCCTGCTTGAGCAGACATGAAAGGAAAAACAAATTTCAGTGGATTTGAAACCAACAAGACTTTGTAAATGTGTCAGAATTTCCATGCTACAAACACATCATCTCATCTGGCCGGAGGTTGAATTCCTTACCCTGATAAGCATGGACATAGAAATCCCTTGGGTTATTGTCTGCTCTTGACCCCTGCGATGTGGCTTTAAAGCTTAGGCCTAAACAGAACTCATCTGGTATTGGGTC
This sequence comes from Mustela erminea, assembly GCF_009829155.1. Classification (NCBI taxonomy): domain Eukaryota; kingdom Metazoa; phylum Chordata; class Mammalia; order Carnivora; family Mustelidae; genus Mustela; species Mustela erminea. The sequence continues at coordinate 88,200,620 of NC_045627.1, read as the reverse complement.
CACAGCCTTGGTGTCTACACACCTAAGGCTGAACAGCAGGCACAGACCCATGCAACTGTCTTTATGAAATGCTAAGTCTATTGTTCACTGTTGGAATTGGCCAGATATTTTCAGACAAAGAAAAAAAGTTTTCCAGACTAAAGAAACACCTACATTTGTCTGTGTATTCCTCCTTTCTGTTAAGGTAGGAGAGCGTATCAAGGTCAGGCTCCTACCTGGATTGATATGTCCTCTGCCTATCAGGGGAGTAACAGGGCACTTGTTGAATTCTACTCTGTGGAATTCGATGACTAAGCTCAAAAGAATGGGGCATCTGTGCCTAATGAGCAGGAGAAAGGAACGTAGACCAATGGGCTCCTGATGATCTTGAGAGTTTAGAGAATCACTTGAGAAGTATCCCCTGTCTTATGATGACAGTCTAAGCTTTGTACCTCCCAGCAGAGCCGCAAATGGAAAGCATAGATTTGAACTGATTTCAAAGGCCTTAACTGAAAGCATGGTTTTCCTCTGCTTTCTTTTGTTGTCTCCAAAGCCCTGTAAGCATGTCTATCCTGATGTCCTGTCTTGCTGAGTGAGTCCAGATTGAAAGTGTCCATCAGGGGAGCCTGAAGGAGGCTGGGGTCGGGGGGAACCTCTCTGGGGACCAGGGTTCCAGGGGTGGTTTTAGGGAGATAGGGCCTTTCCCCTGGAGGTGTCACATTCACCAAACTACAGCAGTTCTGAGAAGACAAAAGCAGTCTCCCCGTAACCCCATGTGGTCCAGGCTGAGATCAGCAAGCCCATCCTTCAAGCTCAATCCCGCCATCCTCCAAGTTAGAAAATGCTGTGGTCATAATCATGCCGCCCAAAACTATAGCCTCCTTTTAATATCACCCCGGATAAATGACCAAACCAGAGGAGGTGTGGGCAGAAAGCATTCAATCAGAAAACGAAGTACAAAGTAAGATTGTTTTTGCATAATACTAGGTCCAAGATCACTTTCTAATCAACTGTCAGTTGCCAAAATTGAAAACATTTAAGATCCACCTAACGAATTTGGTGACTTTAATCATCATTTGCACCCACTACTGTTTATACATTATATATAATGTATAGCCACCAGATTTTATGTTTTTAGTGTTTTCTTTTAGTTTTAATATATTTCAAATTGTCCTAATTATTCTTATGCCCCAAGCTGGAATACCAAAAGTACAATTTAAAAAAATATATGTGAATAGTTAGATTTTGAAGAAAAACAATTCAAGTGACTCTCCTGCAAGTTGCCAGTAATAAAAAGAGTCTGAACAATAATAATGAGAATGGAATTTTTATTAATTTTTTTCCTGAACAACAATTTAATAAACTATTTTTTTCAACTTGCCTCTCAAGAGAAAATTATCTTGGCTTTAGAGATTAAAGCTATAAGAAAAATCTGACTCAGCCAAGACATAAACACACTACCAAGATCCGTAGTTGTTGACTCTGCTTCATATCATACCAAGATGCAAAGAAACACATTATAGAAAGAAGACTCCCATTGTGGGGATGCGGCATTTTTGAGAAAAAGACATCAATTTGTAAAGAGTATCATTTGCTTCAGTGAAGCAAAGCTCCTGTTGGCTCATCCACAATTCCTCTGTAGAGGTAGAAATAACCATTATATTGAGATCCTTTTGTTTCCAGTACCTCACCCAAACAGTGTTCCTTTTCAACTCCAACAATGGTGGATTGGCCAGTAGGATGCTTTATTACAAGAAACCGATGCTTTCAGGCCATGGTTACTTTTTCACGCTGTAGATTCAGTGAGAATTCAGTGGAATTTGCTTTTGCCCGCTTCTCTCCCCAGGCCCCTAGGGATAGCAGACAGATTTTATTTTTGGACACTGTTCTCCAACTCTCTGGTGAAGAAATTCCTATAGAGTAAACTACAAATGAATTACTAGATAAATTTTTAAAACCAAAGATATATAATCTATAAAACTATTTTTAATTGTTAAGTCCATGAGCTTTAAAAATTGGGTTTCCAAACACTGCATCCAGGTTTCTGCACTTTCCCTTTGTGGACCAGAGATGAAGATCCCATGAGCCACCCCCTGTTCTCAGACACTGTTCTGGAGGTCTGGGATCCCTATGGTCAAGATGACAGACAAAGATTTCTGTATTTCAGGACCACACTGAAGACAGCCTTCATCCAGGCTCTGATCTGGATGGTCAAGGTCATTGGTGGGAATAATCAGAGATAATCTGATGGGTAAATGGTGAGGCTGCATTCTCTTTTTAGACAAATGTGTAAGAAAAGCTTCATTCACCCTTCACCGGCTTTCTAAGAGCTGCAAATTGGTGAACAGAGTTTGGGATTTTCAGACCCTCAGCTCCAGAACCTTCCCTGAGAGATGGAAAAGCCAGGGGAATGGTGGGTGGTGAGGAGGGAAAGGCTCTGCATGTCAGAATGACTCCCTCAAAGGACACTGCAGTGACCCACAAGTACCACAGACCTCAGGCTGGGGCAAGGTTTCACATTCAAGAGTGGCATGGACTCAGGGGGTCAAGCAGTGGGGAGGGCATAGGATTGACCAGCATAATATGGAGCTTCTCCTGCTTTTCATGGACTGTTCTAATGCAGCCCATGGCCAAAGAAGACAACATAATCATTTCCAGACTGTCCATTAATATCATGGATGAGATGTAACAGTACTTAATATTTAGATTAAGAAAAATGTTAATGTGCCCAAACTAAAATTTTCAGCTATTTTATACCACACATCCATTTTGGACCATCAAGAGAAGCTGTTTCCATTTGCTGTAGCCTGTCAAAAGCTTTAGATAATTAAAATGCAAAATGACTATCTAGATTCTTTTTACAGACCAGCTTTTAAAGGATTTTTGCTGAGTGATCGAACCAACCTCATACATTGATTGTTCAGATATTCAAAGGAATATAAAAATGGGAAGAAATCTGTTCATGGCAGAAAATAGGAAAGATAGGATGCAAACCCAAGAGACTTGGAGGAATTCTGTGAGACACAGTTCAGGACCTGGGGACAGAGGAGAAAGCACCCTCCTCCAGCCTGACCCTCCACCAAGCCCTGGGCTAGCTCAGGGTTTCAGGCCCTGGACACTTGAGATACTGATGACCTCCAAGCCTCCAGAACCCACACAGTCCCTTGAGGTGATGACAGAGAGGGAGCTCAGAATCTGTGACTGTTCTAATTGCAGTGTTGGGAGCCAAGTTCTTTATGAGAAAACTCCATGCTGAGCCAGGCCACACCCCAATTCTCCAACACCAGCCTACCTAAAAAATAGGAAAAAAAGATGTCCATTCTGACAAAGGTGAAAACCAGTAAATCTGAGAAATTCCCATGACTGTTTATGTGGGCCTACATTATTTTACTAGGGCCCAGTACTTCCCAGGATGCCCCTGAGAACAATATATAGCAAGCGATCTCCTGGGTATTTGAAAAGATTAAGAATTTCAAAAGAAATAGACCCTCTGAAAAGTCCTAAGAAAAATTCCCCTAGGAAACTGAGCTCCTCAGGAAATAGCAGGAAAGTGTAAGAACAACATTTTGCTCTTGCTGTGTAACAAATCACCACAAATTTAGGGCCTTAAAAGGGTGCCCATTTATTACCTCTCACTTTCTGTGGGTCGGGAGTCTGAGCAGGGCCTCACGGGGTCCTCTACCCAGGGTCTCAGAAGGCTGCAAACACCATGCTGGCCAGGATGCGTTCTCATCCGGAGGCTCAGCTGTGGCCGAATCTGGTTCCAACCTCTCTCAAGTTGTTGACAGAGATCATTCCCCTGTGGCTGAGTTGAGGGTTTCAGTTTCTTCTCCACTGTTACTCCAGTGCTCCCTGCGGTCCCTGCCTTGCAGCTCCTTTCCTTGCCTGTTCATCACACGGCAGCCTGCTGCTCCAGGGACCCCAGTGAACCTGCCTTTTATGCACATGAACATGAGCAATATGTATATACACTCACTCACATGCGTGTACACACACACACACACACGTGCATGTGCGCATGCACGCACGCACTTAGGAACGACTTCTTCTTGTCTTTACCATGTGACATAACCTCATCGTGGCAGGTTATACATATACATAGGCTCATCACCTTTGACACATCCTATAGTTAAAAGCCAGCCACAGCTCCTGCCCACACCCAAGGTGAGGCGTGGCTACAGGGTGTGAACATACAGGCCCCTTAGGGTCTGCTCGACACAGAGAGTGTCTATTTCTCTCTCAGCACTGAAGAGAACGTGCACCTATGAAAAGGGAATGAAGAAAAGGCAGCTGTATGTGTGTGTGTGTGTGTGTGTGTGTGTGTGTGTGTGTCTGTGTGTGTATGGTGTTCTTTTAATAAAGAAACTAGCAAAGAACACCCAGAAAACACTCCACAGTTTATTCACTGCTTATGTTTTCCCAGGATCCAAAGGTACAAAGTAGGAATACGGTGAACAGAAAGATGGCGCCCAGAGGAAGTCTCAGGACACGCAACATGTATGTATTAGGAATTCCAGAAGAAGCGTGCAGAGAAAAACTACGAGTAAAGGATTTTCTTTTTGTCAAAGAACTTTTTCTTTTTCTTCCCCTTAACTACATTTTTATAGGTAAGGAACTCCCCAGCATCAAAATAGTAATCACAATAACAACGCATGATCCACATAGACATATTAATTGTGAAAATTTTAAATGTCCCTGTCATCCAGGTGGGGGAGGGGCAGGAAAGTTACACTGCTACTATTTCTAATACTAAATCAATCTTGTCCTCAGATACGTTAAGCGAACACATTTAGAACACAACAGAACATCGTCTGCCAAGTTTTGAGGGAAATTATATTGGTACCTAAACCATTCTGTGTGTGATTGACCCATTATAAGCCCCCATGTGCCTGTTCTAAAAGAGCATCACTGAAAGGTGAACTTCAGCAAGCCAAAAAATAAAAATCATTATTTCAGGAAAAGGGAATTAGTGTAAAAAAAAAAAAAATGGTAGCGATGAAAAAAACAACATTCAAGGGTTGATATCCAAATTCATTCTTACCTAACAATGAAACCGAAATGAAAATGTCAAAAATCTCTTAGGAGTGGAAAAGCAAACAAGAGAAATAATTATCTGCATGAAAAACTCCCACTATTTTTAAAAATATGTATTTATTTATGTGAGGGAGAGAATGTGTGTGTGTGAGCGGGGGAGGGATAAAGAGAGAGAGAATCTTGAGCAGGCCGTCCTCTGAGTGTGGGGCCCTACGTGGGGCTTGATCCCAGGACTCAGAGATCATGACCTGAGCTGAAACCAAGAGACAGATGCTTTACTGACTGCACCACCCAGGAGCCCCCAAAAAGTCCAATTATTTTAACCAAAATGAAGATGGAGGTAGACAAAAGGAGAAAATGAAACTATTGTGGAGTTTATTATCCCATGGATTGGACAGACCTCTCAACAGGTGCTGTTAGTAACCAAAGAATAAAGTCACTAGGAATCAGTTAAGAAATTTCCTGTAAGAAAGACCCTGAATACTAAATAAGTAATCTTTTTTCCCAATTAATCTACACATTTAAGGTAATTCCCATAAAATTCCCAACAGGAATATTTTGAAGGTAACATAACAATCTTCAAGTTCACTTGAAAAAAAAAAAATCTATTAAAGTACAAAGAAGAGGGCACCTGGGTGGCTCAGTGGGTTAAGCCTCTGCCTTCGGCTCAGGTCATGATCTCAGGATCCTGGGATCGAGCCCCACATTGGGCTCTCTGCTTGGCAGGGAGCCTGCTTTCTCCTCTATCTCTCTGCCTGCCTCTCTGCCTACTTGTGATCTCTCTCTATCAAATAAATAAATAAAATCTTAAAAAAATAATAATAAAGTCCAAAGAAGAATGAGGGGGGCTTGCAAACATCAGTAAACATTAACTGACAATGTTTTTCTCGCACAGAGATAGACAGAGCCATCGAGCAGAATAGAACATCTTGAAGCAGACCAAAGAATACGGTAGTGACGTTTCACATCAAGATTAAATAAGTGGTACTAGAGGAAATGAGTATTCATTTAAGAGAAAAAAAAATAAATTAGATTCAGGCCTCAGATAAATTCCAAAGGGATTTGAATCATCATAAAATCAAAAATAGAAGAAAGTACATTATAAAAATATCTGTACCATATGAGGATGGGGGGAACCTATCTGAGGATGACACAGAAAGCAAACCTAGACAGGAAAATATTGGTAATTAAACTGTATAAAAATTTTATACTGCTGGTGGTCAGAAAATGCACAGAAAAGTTAAAACACTAATAATGAATGGAGAAACTCTGGATGCTACAGCATAGAAGCAGAGCTTTTACAGATTGATACAAAAAATATTAAAAGCCTCAGTGGAGCCATGGACACATGGTGATTTACCAAGAGGCAACAAAATCCTAAACAAATGCATGATACTCAAAAATGCAGATTTTCACACGATAAAACACCCACCACCACCGTCACCTACAAATATGCACAGCAGTTAGAGGTGGGTGGATGCGTGGATGGACAGACAGACAGATCCCTGTGAGAAGGAGCACAGGAACGTCACCCTGCACTGGCACCAGGGGTTGGCGGGGGCAGGGGGGAGGGCAAGCCAATACAACCTTTCCGGAAAACATTTTGGCAAGAAAAGTGTAAAACGATTTCACTTCTGGTAGTTCACTGCATGCAAATAATCATGGGCATACACACATAGATTTAGCCAACGCTATGTTCCTCAGAGGGATATTTATAAGAACAAAATGTACCGGTTAAGAAAAACCCTCAACGATCGACAATACAGGGCTAGAATAAAGACACCGAGAGACCCACACGTGAGACGAAGGTCGTAAGGCAGTCACAGCATGTATCTTTTGTAAAATCTAAAAGTGTATTTGAGTAGGAGAACACAATACAAGTTTATCGTGTTCCGGTGGGCACCAAACGTTTTCTCCGGGTGAGGCTGTCCGTGTTTAAGTCTCACCAGCGTGTTGAAGAAAACAGCTGGAGGTAAAGACAACACCGGGTTGTTTCCCTACAGAGCCGAGAAGGCTGTTCAGGAGCTGTGGTCTTTGACGAATATTACGGCCTCTCGCCATCAACATTCTGAACACGTGGGTGAGTTTGCAACAAGCAGGAAAGATCCAGGGTGCGCTCAGGAACTCCAGAGTGACCTGCCCCTCTCATTCAGGCGAGGGCCACCTGCACGTTCATCCAACCTCACTCAGCATATGGCTAAACTATTACAAAGACGTTGTGACCAAGAAAAAGTACACTTTGTGAAATGCCGCACGGATGGGTCATGCTTGGCTAGTAACACCAACTGGCAGAATGAGTGCAATTTTTAAAATATGAAATACAAATTTTTGTCAAAGGAGAAGTAAAACATTATAGCTTGAGGTTCATTAAACCCGGCTCACATTCTGGGATTCCAAAAATAAAGCACTGGCTATTCAAAATTGCAGTTTGACGAAATTACTCCAGACCGAGCCCTAGAGATGCGAGAAGAGGTGGATGCAGGGCTGTTCCGGCTGCTCGGGCTCAGCGGGCGCGAAGGAATGTTCCTTCCTCCTCCTCACCCCAGGGAGACAGACGGCAAGAGCGGAGGCGGGGCTGACCGTGTCCCCTCGTCCTCCTGGGACGCCCCCTGCCCACGGCTCGAGACTGTGCCCTGTTCTCTCCCCGAGGAATGAGTAATTTGCATGCCCTTGAATGCTAGCTTGCGTGACCTTCTGGTTTAGGGGAGCCGTCTCCTGGGGACTCGCGCGTCAGGCAGCCCCTGCCAGGGGCGTCAGTCAATGTGCATTCCAATGGCAGGTGCGCCTCCAGGATGTGGCCCTTGCCAGCTGGGGGTCTGCAGGTGGTGACTGTCCCTTCCATACCTCACCGGTCTCAGCATTAAGTGGCCATTGGAGCATCCCTGCGTCACGGAGCTGCTTGACTTTGTCACTCAGCCCACATGCTTGGACCGGAGATGGGAACCATGAGTCTTCCAAGCGGCTCTAGACGAGGCAGGAGGAAGTTGTTAATCCTCCAAGAAGGCAAGAGTGGAGCGGTGCTGGGGCTCCCTGGGTCCTTCCTCTCCTCTGATAGCCCAGACTCTCGGTTGAGAGGAGCCTTCCTCGGCTGTCAGTTGTCCCCGTCAACTGCTATGGTGTCTGTCGTCTGTGTCTCCTTCCCCCTCTCTGTTCCCTCCTCCGACGCACACTTTGAGGGCTCCCCAGCCCGGACTGAGCACAGGCTACCATCCTGGCTCTTGACCTTCCTTCACCCCCAGAGCCCTGGGGTGAGGGGGGCTTTTGCCTCAGCCTCCCCACAAGCCACCCCCTCTAGTTCCCCCCGGAGTCTCCTGGACCTTACCCTCTGGGAGGTCTCTAAGCAGCGCCTTCTAGATGTGTCCCTTTTAACTCTGGATTAACAAAAGGAAAATGAAGACCATTTTAAGATTCATTTAAAAAAAAAAAAGACATATTCTGCTTTAAGAATAGAGTTTAGCCAGAGATATTGATCAAATTCATGGGCCGAATGAACATTGTATTTATCCTACTTACAGAATATTCGTTATTTTTTATTGATCAATAGAATTCAGGTTTCTACGAGATAGGAAATTACATCACCAATAAAATCGGAATAGCAGCATTTAAAATTAGCCTTGTGAATAAATAGAAACATGTTGCCAAATAATGAAGATAATTTTTATTATTCTGCTCTCCTTCGGGGGGGCTCTGCTGTCAGTGAATGACATCAGCCTCCCTTTGGGTCCGCCAGCCCTCAATCCTTACTTCCCACTCTTTGTTTGAAGTCAGACAACTGGCTATTTTTATACCAAGTTTCTTTCCTTTTCTTTTTGGTGGAGGGTGATGGCTTCAATTAAATAAAAAAATAAATAAAATGAAATGAAATTAGCTGCTGGGGTACAAGGCAAGCTTTGCAACATAGTGTTCTAGTCGCAATAAAAGATTTCTCCACTGAGAACAAGTTCTTATTCACCTAGAACTGATCTTATAATTCAAACACTCTCTGGCTGTGAAATCATGCCAAAAAGTCCTTATGAGCGATATCATCTTAAATGCAGGCAGTGAAAACTGGGAAGATATTGCTAATAACGGCGCCGCATTAATTAATTGCTATAAAATTTGCAAAATAAAAAGAACATTGGGAACAAAGCGATATAATATTTACCAGTGCTGAAAATTAGAAATAAATATTCAACATGCCCTTTTTGAGTCATACAAGCAAGCAGTTTTGAATAATAAGGCAGGACAAAGTCTTTTACACAGGAAAAGCTAATGATTTCTGCATTTTGCTGCTGGTGAGGAATTGAAGGATGGCTGATTTGAATCTTCCTTCAATCTCCCATCAATAAAACACAGACAAGGCAGAGGCGAAAGCTGATCTGGGGGAGTCATGCTTTTATAATTGCTTTTTACCCTCAGGCATTTGAAATCCAGAGGGTCACGAGTCCTTGGGAGAAAGCGAGTGTAGCCCAGAGCCCAGTCGAAACCCTGAGAAACAAATTAATTTGTTTGTGGGGCTCAGGTCTAATTTGTGGGAAGAGAACACTGCGTGGCACTTTATAATGTTATAACCTAATTAAAGATGTATCTATCTAAAATATTTATGCAAACTTTACCAAACCCAAAGATTTTAATCTCATTTGAGAGGTTAGCTGACTTGTGGGACCAAAAACAATTCTTAAAACAAGCTTTTGGACCAGGAATCCAGAAGGCAAATTACAAAAAAAAAAATATATATATATATATAGGTATCGCAAATTTCAACTCGTTTTGGTACCTATTAGCCCCTTTAATTAGGAAGACCTAATCTCATGCCACATTTCCTGACTCTGCTTGGATACTGGGTGAGTCCAGATTTCTTTATTCAAATGCACTACAACCTCTTTCTTTTCTTTCTTCTTTTTTTCTTTTTTAATTCTACTTTACTCTATGATGGGAAATGCAAGTGAAAATTTGCATTTCTTAGGATTTTGCAGTCTGCCAGTCTAAGCCTACCTGGGACTGGTTCAGCCCGGAGCCCCACCATGGAGGCCTTTAATAAGCATATAGCAGGGTAAGCTGGAAGGAAGCCACGCGGCCCGAAGAAAAGAGGGAACCAATCCGAGTGTGACCGGAGCGCTGTGATTTGGGGTCTCTTCCCCACGCCACGTAATACTATCATCCGCAAATGGACATTTCACTGGGACTCCAGATGAGGCCGTTCAGGCAAACCCTTTCTAGTTTCTTGTTATTTTTCATCAAAGAAATAAAGAGACTGGGGCGCCTGGGTGGCTCAGTGGGTTAAGCCTCTGCCTTCGGCTCAGGTCATGATCTCAGGGTCCTGGGATCAAGCCCCGAATCAGCTCTTCGCTGGGCAGGGAGCCTGCTTCCCCCCTCCCTGCCTGGTTCTCTGCCTACTTGTGATCTGTCTGCCAAATAAATAAATAAATACATACATCTTTAAAAAGAAAGAAAGAAAGAGATTAAAATCTAAGTACACGTGGTGACACCAAAAATATGCTTTCAAAGGCCTCTTCTTTGCTGGACCCGTCATCACAGAAGCCCTGTGTCCCTAATCCGGGCACAAGTTACTATTGTTGGGAAGATGCTATCCGCTGTCACGTTTGTGGACGTGGTCCCTGGCAGCCCAGGGCCCACACCCTTCCTCCTGGGTCAGCTCATTTTGGCAGATGCCTGTCTTCCCCAAGAGGGCTCACGGACCCCCGCTGGACCTACCCCGTTTACTGGCCCCGGGGCCCAACCCGGACTTGAAGTGCACAGGCTGGCTGACTCAGGGAAGCCCTGGCGTGCTCTGACGCTGGAGTGGAGGTACCTGTGACCCCAGGAGGCGCGTCCCCAACCAGGACAGACCCCCAGACTGGGGACAGTTCCGCAAAGTTAGTGGCTTCCTGGGCCAGGACCTCAGCCCTTGTCCTGGGCAGAACTTCTTACGGTTTTTTATTTGGTAAAACTATCCATAACACAGCATGCGCCGGGTTCAACCCTCTCAGCGCACGATTCGTCCCATTCCCAATGTCATGCAAATATCGCCGCTCTTTCCAGAACTTCTCCATTGCCCCAAACAGAAATTGTAACCATTGAGGAATGACTCCCAACACCACCCCCCCCAGCCCAGTCCTCCGCAGCCTCCAATCTACTTTCCATCTCTATGACTTTGGGCCACACCTTTTTGATGCCTCCAGTTTCTTCTTCCAGAACCTGCTTGGCAAGGACAGGGAGGGAAGGGAGTTGAGACCGTGCCCCGGAGCTCCATCCGCCACGAGGAAGGGGCTGCCCACGGCTAACATGGGACGCACAGAAGAACCGAGCTTGCGACCTGAAAACCCAAGGTGGGGACCACCTGGCTAAGGGGGGGGAGGAAATGAAGGAAGAGGCAATTCTTGGATAGTTCCACTTTGCTAGGACCGTGGAAATAGAAACTTCCAGTAACGCACCAGGCAAGTGTCCAGCCAAAGCCATGCAGGAGCAATCAGCTGGCAGGTGACAGGCAAAGCCCGGGCAAGGTAAGAGCTGCCCCCATCAAGGAGTTGCCCGTTGCAGGCTTCCAGCTCCTGGCCAAAGACGGTATTTTCTGGATATCCGGCGACACTTCCACAGGCTGAGTCTTTCCGTTGGTGTCCTGGAGATTGAGTTTACCTCTGCTTAGGAGACTAGAGGCCCTGAAAGCAAATGAGGAAAGTTTCCAAATAGAGATGGAATAAATGAATTAATTTCCATTAAGTTCCCACATTTAGAATCTAGACAGGCAAGTACCCAAGGCCACCTGGGTCCGTGTCCAGCGCCACACCTGCGTGACCTCTCTTAGCTTTAGAAGCACCTGACCCCTTCCTGCCCGGGAAGTGTCACCCATGTAATTAGGTAACACTTTCCAGGCCAAGTCGACATTTCTGTTGGGCTCTGTATCGTGAAGCTGGATGTGTGAGAAAATGGCTATAATGTGTCTTGCTTGAGAACTACATCTGACCCATTCTAAGGTTCCCCAGTGCTCCATAAAACGTTCGCCTCCTAAGGAAGAACTTAATGAAAGGCAGCCGTAAATCACCATATTTAACATTTACATTTGTTTACTCTGCACCTGACTTGAAACTGTTGGTTGACCTTGTTTGACCTGCGCCGAAGCCTGGCTGGGCTGACATAGTGACGCCCAGGACGCCAACCGATTGCCCCCACTCCCACCTTGGAAGACCCCCACCCCAGGCTGATTCCGGAGGCAGGTGTGGACGCTCCTAGGGAACTTCTCCCCACACGTTATATTTCTCTTTTCCCCTGGAGGAAAAATGGAATGAAGTCCAAGGAGCCAAATGTAAATTTCTGCTTTATTTTTCTAATAGTGACCCAAAGTGAGAAAGCAAATAAGGCAAGTAAGGGGGCACCTGGGTGGTTCAGTTGGTGAAGCATCTGCCGTCGGCTCAGGTCGTGATCCCAGCGTCCTGGGATCGAGTCTCATGTCAGGATCCCTGCTCACTAGGAGTCTGCTTCTCCCTCTCCCTCTGCCCTTCAACCTGGGCTCATGCTCTTTTTCTCTCTCTCAAATAAATAAATAAAATCTTGAAAAAGGAAAGGAAAAGAAAAGAGAGAAGGATTCTAAGCCTGTCCCTATATATTCTGAAGTGGGGGAACATACCCCTTGAGTTAGAATTCTCTCGGATGGTTTTCCTGAGACAGTCCTTTCTATGTGACAACAGAGCAAGCTGGTTCTAGAAGGAGAGGAGTGAACACTGGTGGCGGTGCTGATGGCAACTGGCTTTCTTCGTCAGTGGGCCCATTCAGGGAGACCCTGTGGGGGCCCCCCGAGGCTGGGGCATCGGGACCAGCTCTTGAGCAGCAACCCGACAGGACCGATCAGACCTGCGTGTCGATCAATATCAAAACCATCCCCTCCTGCCGTGAAGGAAGCGCTCCTTGAAAGACTTCTGGATTTCACAGTTCTGGGTCCGAAACAAGCTGACGTCCGTGAGCGGTTTCAGGCATAGCCTTTATGTGAATCTGAAAGATTACGTCTTGAACACCGAAGGGAAAAGCAGCAGGCAGAGCAGCCCGGAGGCACAGGCGGCAGATGGGCGTGGGGGGGAACGAGGCTGCCTAAACCGTACCCTGGACCGCAGAAAGATGTGCCCATTTCTCATCACTGTAGCATGCCTTTCCCCAAAACCACCATCCGCAGTAACAGCAGATGTGAGTATGGAACAATGTCTGGAGCATCCCTAACCCAGGTGGATGGAGACATTCGCCCCTTTCCAAGTGACCCTCTGGTGGAAAGTGCAGGAATAAAGAAAGCTTTCCCTGGGGAGGGGAGCCCTGGGACGCCACAGAACTTGTCCGCCTGTCGGTCTCTGCTGGAGCCTGGGCCCAGGGCTGCCAGGCGGTCTTCTTCCGATCACACTCGGAACCGGACAGACCCTCTGGGAGGAGCTTCCCCACCCCCACCCGCCTCTGAAATCAGGGTATCCACTTGGAGGAATGTCAGAGGGCACTTCTCTGAGCAGTGAACTGCCACCATTTCTCTTGCCGGAAAGTGTTAGACCCGGCCTCCGTAGTAAGAGCGAGCCCACCAGTAAATGCGCACTTGGCTTCCATCAACACCCGCCCCGCCGCCTGGATTTTCACACTTCTCGACTATTAAAGATGAGTCCTGGGGCAGGAGTTAGAACATGATAGGGATCCTCAGCGACGTGATATCGGCAGCTGATGAAGGTCTCTGGGTTCCTCAGCGTGGCGAGGGAAGAGGAGATTCTGTTCTCAGAAGTAAGTGTTCCGGATCCTGGAATACATTCCTCCAGACTGTGCTCACACTCAGCTCTGACTCACCCTCAGACGCAGTATGGGAGCGGAGAAGAAAACAACCAAAGTTCAGAGGAGAGGCCAGAACGAGGGGCGAGAAGTAAGTGGAGAGACATGTGCAGAAGCAAGGGAAGCTGGGGCGCCCCAGGAAAAGAGCTGTTTTCGAGAAGAGCTTTTTAAGTAAAAGTAATGTTAGGTTCACTACTGTTTCCCAATGACAAGCCCAACATCGGAATCAGGGGTTTTTGCTGCTGTGTCCACTTGGGAGAATATTTTCAATAGTGCTGCATCTAAGGTTCTATTTTAAAAATTTGAATGTGTAATCCAAAAAACACTGTGCTGTTCATTAAAGAAGAAATCACAGGGCACCTGGGTGGCTCAGTGGGTTAAAGCCTCTGCCTTCGGCTCAGGTCATGATCTCAGGGTCTTGGTGCTCAAGCCCCGCATCGGGCTCTCTGCTCAGCAGGGAGACTCCTTCCCCCTCTCTCTCCGCCTGCCTCTCTGTCTGCTTGTGATCTCTCTCAGTCAAATAAATAAATAAAATCTTCTAAAAAAGAAGAAGAAATCACAGCCAGCTGCTGATTGGTACCCCTATCAGGTCCGGCAAAACTTTACATAAGACCTCGAGAAAACAAAACCAACCAAGAAAACCGAACAAAAACAAAAAAGTTATTGATGCATTGATAAGATCCACAGACTATATAAAGTCCACTTAAAGCCATCTTGTACTACCCTAAAAACGTAAATCTCTTGGAAAGGAACTCATCAGTGCTGGTTTGAAGACTGGCATTGGATGTAGGGCACAGAGATTAATACTCTAAAAATAATCAAAACTAAACAGAAATTCCTAGAGGAGAGATGCTTATTTCCTGACTATTCAGACACGATGAGATTTTGGAAAAATAGGACCTTTCACAAAGTGATTATTATACCAGGGCCGTAACATTTTACTAACACGAATTCATAAAGTGACCCTGGAGATCAACAATAAAACAGAATTTTATAATGGGCTTAAATAGCCAGAAAGTTTCAGCGTCTGTGTTGTGTAGCCAACTAGCTTTCCCTTGGCTCTGTCTCCCTGGACAGTCTCAGTTCCGAGCCTCTGAAAGACGAAATGCCACCCCAGCTTCTTCAAACCACGTCGAGCTCCGGATCCAGGAGATAATGGGCCTGCCCTTTTGTAGCAGCGCGGTTTGCACGCAGGCCCTCCCAGCCACCCTCCCGGTCGGTAAAAGGGAAACAAGTGACGCCGATCAGGAACTGTGCAGGACTTGAAACACTCAACCAAGCCCTAGTGCAAGCTTCCCAAAGCCTCGCCGGCCGCCTTCCCGAGGTGGGCTGCTGGCTCGCCGTCTCCTCCCGCTGCCCTCGGCTTCGGAGTGTGTCTGGAAACAGCTTTGCAGATGGCCGCATAGGTTTTACAGGAAATATTACTTAAACACTGAAAAGGATCGCGTTTCTCCTGTTAGGAATTACAAATCTGGATTTCATTTTCTCTCCTGCATTCTTCCCCCAGCAAACCCTGGGAAAAAATGTAACCGTTCTCTACGACACGCACAAAGCACTGGGGAATGTTTTCACGACTCCCCAGCCCCGCTCCTTTGCCTCCCCCTCCTGTATCTTTTCGCACACGCCTGTAACATGCATCTACATGCAGAACAAACGTACGCACAGATTTGCACTCGTGTTGCTTCGTGTACGGACACAACGGCCCGGGAGGAAGAAACTCCTGAAAATGGAAAGCTGTGTCTCTTCTCTTTCATTCCTTATTTTAAAAATTTTCTATGGTGAAGGAAAAGAAATCCAGCCCTCAGCTCACTTGGGTAACTAGCCATGAGCCGCTTCTCTCCTTCACGGGCTTCTCTTACAGCATTTTCTGTAGCTTCACAGCGATGGGGTGGGGGTGGGGGGGTCCTACTGTCGCGAAGTGATTAGCATCAATAAACAAGTGAATAGGTGGGAGGCATGCAGGTCTGACAGAAGCTGGCCACGGGCCTCTTGATCTGCCAGCCAGGGATGGTGAAACAAACCATCGCAGGGCAAGTCTGTCTCAAGCCGACTTGGGTATCTGCCCACCTCCCAATTCTAGAAACATCTCCGCAGAAGGGAGTGTGTGGACATAGATCCAGCTCTGGCTAAGCCAGGAACGGCAAGGGAACGTCAGAAGCCAAGGCTGTGTGCCCCCCCCCTCCCGGGTGCACAGGGGCCGCTGGAGTCCACCCCCACGCACTGCCCATGCCCCCCACCCCCCATCCTGCCCCTACCCGCCCCCCCCGCCACCCACTGCAGGTGGCCTCAGAGGGACCCCGCCATCACCTGCACACAGAAACCTGCAGCGACAGCTTGCATCTTAATATCTCTCCCGTGAACCCCAACCGAGACAGTCACCCAGGCCCACAGCAACACGGTCCCCTTCATCATAAGATCCAGGGGCATCCTAAATCGGCTCTAATCTACGCAGTGGTATTTCTCGATGCCCAGCTGTGACTATGGGTGCAGGAAGGCAGGATCAATGTTGGGCTTTTATGAGACTTGCAGCCGTTCCCTGCAGCTTCCAGAACGCGGCTCCAGGGGTGCTGGGCACCTCGCCGTGCCCAAGTCTGTGGGGTGTCTGCACCCCCTGGTTGGAGGGTTTTACCTCTAGGTTGAAACACAGTAAACAAGGCCCCACACAGCCTCCCAGCGATTTCCAGGCTTCCTGACCTCCAGCCCCTTGTCCCGAGGGACCCGAGGCCGCTCCCCCTGCCCCAGCCGAGCCCCGTCCGGCCTCCGTCCCTGCCGCTGCCGGCCCCACCGCCTCTCACCTCGGCGGCACAGATGCCTCTCCGGCCATC
This sequence comes from Mustela erminea, assembly GCF_009829155.1. Classification (NCBI taxonomy): domain Eukaryota; kingdom Metazoa; phylum Chordata; class Mammalia; order Carnivora; family Mustelidae; genus Mustela; species Mustela erminea. The sequence goes on along the minus strand of NC_045627.1, from coordinate 88,184,013 downwards.
TGGAACCACCTTCCTGCGTCTCCACCTCATTAATTCCCCATCTCATTTCATACTTCCTCAGAAAATGTCTCTTTTCTCCTCTGTCTCTGTGCACCCTGGCCTAAAATACCTGTTTGCCTTAGCAGGTATACAGGATCCCAGATCCCAGGGGCGCTGGAGGGCCCAGAACACAGGAGCTTGTCTTCCTGGGCGGTCGGAGGCCAGGGCACCCCCACCTTGCTGCACTTGTCCTTCTCTCTGCTCGGGGTGGCCCCAGCTCCCTCTGACCAGGAGGTGCTCCTCTTGCAGAGAGAGGCAGGTGGGGTCAGGGAGGGACCGCAGCCGGGCATGGGCAGGCAGCTTCGTGGAAGGTGAGCAGCAGCCCCGCGGGGCATCGCTTCTGCGGCGGGGGAGCCCCTCCCAGCCCCGACTCCCTGCCCTGTTAGAGAGACAGATGGCAATCCCAGTGACATCCTCAGAGAGAGCTCCCCGAGGGTCAAGACCACTCCTGCGCCAGCCTGGCTCACCGTCTAGATGCCGCGGCGATAATCACAAGGAGGAGAAGATAAGTTTGACCTGGATGCCCGGGAGGCGGGGAGAAGGGAGAAGCAGGCCCTGAACGGAGGGCTGGGGAGGCTGAGTCAGGGCGCCCGTGCTGTTGGGACCCCTGCCCCGCAGGCCAGGCGCTTGGATTGACCGTCCCACCTTGGGAGTGGCCATGTCTCTATCTGTTCCAAGCTAACGTGTGTAAGCCACCCCTCCCAGAATCACGCAGCGCAGACACGGACATTGGGAGCACCAGGACCCTTGCCTGGGTGAGGAAGGGGACAGAGCAGCACGGTGACTGCAAGCAAGGAGGCACCCCGCCTCACACCAGCACCCACGATGTTGGCATCGACACCCTAACTCCATCCCAAAGCAACCACCTGAACCTCCCCGTGGAAGTGACAGGTCCTGGGGAAGACATGGCCAACTTCTGGGGCCGTGGGATGGACCCGATCCGCGCACTGGGGGATCCCATGTTCTTGCGTGGTGCTCATGAACCTCTATGGGACCTTTGAGAAAGGAGGGTAAGCCCACAACTCACCCTTCTCAAGAACCTCCTGGCATCCAAGAGAGAAACACATTTAGAAGCCAGATCCTAAGGTTTAAAGCACTTAGAAGGGAAAGAGCACTGTTAGAAGGAAAATATCTGGGGCGCCTGGGCAGCTCTGTACGTTAAGCTTCTGACTCCTGGTTTCCACGCAGGTCATGATCTTGAAGTCTTGAGATTAAGACTTTCCTCTGGCTCCGTGCTCAGCGGGGCGTCTGCTTTTCTCTCTCATCTTCCTGCTTGTGCTTGTGCATGTTGGCTCTCTCTCTAAAATAAATAAATCTTAAAAAAAAAAATAGAAGTAAAATATTTGGGACTCTTTTTAAAGAAAACTACAAGCGTTGCAGTGATCCTAAATGCTAGAGCACTCCATATTTCAAACATGCCTTTATCCATACCCCTAAGTGACAGATTTGGAGAAATGAGCCATGTTTGCACCTAAACATGACATATGTTAATGGAAAAGCCGCCAAGAACCACTGTGTGTGCCATAATTTCCATTGTATGTATTTAAACATGTGTATCCATCTCTCTGGCACACATTAGATGCTAAATAAATAGTCCTGGAATGAATGAATGAATGAATCACAGAACGAATGAGCATCTGCCTGTGAAGCGGTCAGACTGGGCTGCACGCGGAGTTCCCACGCTCCGCGTTCAGCCTCTCCCCGCAGATAAACAGCCGCGGTCCTCCGTGCCCTTCTCATCCTCCTGTTCTTGAGAATCTCTCTTCGGAACTCAGGAGTTCCTGACGCGCTGATAGAATGAAGGCGGGACCAGGCCAGGTTCTCCCCAGAGCGGGGCTCCTCTGGTTTGGGGGTGTGGAGGAGTCCCCGGAAGGAGAAATGACCCTCCCCACCCTGGCCGGGGGCCAGCTTCAGCTGCCTTTCACAGAGCTCCTTGCGTGAGCCGGTGTTTATCCTGGGAGGAAAGGTAGGAGCAGACAGTCCGCGGACGGTGAGTTCAGCGCAGACCGCGCCTCTAACGGCAGACACCCCTGACCTGGTCTCAGATGAACATTCATTGCTTCTGGAACTTAATAGCAAATCCCAGGAGGGTCAATGGACCATGCGGGGATACGCTCGTGGTCCCATCAGCAGTCAAAATGGGGGACACTCCAGAAAAGAGGCATCCAGAAGCATCAAGCGATCCCAGAGATCTAGCCTCTGGCATTAACTGTCCGGGCCCTGAGGGCTCTCAGCACGCAAATTGAGGGCCAGCCCAGAGGATCTGCTCAGCGGCAGCAGACTGTTTTCATCCAGAAAACAGAATCTCCCCCCAAAGTTGAAAACGTGCCTGGATGACACTAAGCGTGGATGCGTCCTGAGATCTGGCAACAGAAAGGACCAGAGCAGTCTTGACCTGAGGAGAAACGTACAGCCCATCACACTCTCCCCAGAAGAGAGGTGCCCGAGACCCCAGAGCTGCCTGGTGGCCTCTGTCACCCCATCCTCAGGTTGCACCAAAAACATGAATTTTAGGCAGAGACAGTGAGACTTGGTTCTAGGAGATGCGGCCAAGAGGTGAGGTGAACAGGGATCAGCCTGGGCACAAAATCGGGTTCAGAACCACCTGAGAGACCGGGAAAGGAGGCAGCCCTCGTGCCCACCTTCCAGATCGCTGCTCCTTGCTCATTCTAGCAGATCTGCGGCCCCCTCCCAGACTCTTGCTTGTGGCGTTTCCAACTGCGTTCGCCCCTCCGCAGGGGGTCCTCTGTCGCTCCAGGCACGTTGAGCACCAGATCTGAGACAGGATGTGCCCCCATCTCCCATCCCCGCGTTCCAAGTGCACAGCCCTCTGTGGCCCAGCGGACCCTGCCCCGTGGAGGCTCAGAGGCAGCTGGCCTGGGCCTTTGCCGCGTACGCACACTCGGAGATGGACTTGAGCCTGGCCTGCCACGGAGCTGCAAAGGACTTGTCCTCACAGGGTCGCCCTCCCCGGCCGACAGCGCGGGCTTGTCTGGGAGGCTCCGGCTCTGTTCTGCACTGGGTCGTTTACCTCCGGGAGACGTGAAACCTTAAGCTGTGAAGAAAGAATTCTCACATAAAAACCGGGAAAGGCGTTCAGAACGTGAGTCCTTACTGGTCTTCGGCAGGTGCCCGGGGCAAATTCACAAGGTTTGTCTAGACTTCTGGCGGGCGGCGCACTAGACTCCCACCAGCTCCTCCAAGGCGTTCCAGGCGGGAGCCCGGTGAGTGTGTGCGGGGGAGACGGCCCGCGGCCCACAGCCCACGGAGCCTACAAGGGCAAGATCGCTGCCAGGAAAATCTCAGTGGGCCGTGTCCCAGGGCAACAGCGGATCAGAACGCAGGTAACGTATGCTCTGAAAGGTTCACATAAAGAGAAAAGAGGACTTGACAATAAACTGGAAATGGGTTCACGTGGCTCTGTGAGAGCCTCTCTCCCGACAAGGAGCACTCTGTGGGCCGTTCGATCAACGTCGTTATTTCTCCGCCAGCGTTTGGATGGGAATTTCCACCATAGAAGAGAATTTATTGAAAAGAATGTAAATGCTATTATTCACTGTAGAATGTTTGTTTTGGGAAGAAAAAAAAAATCTATTTTGGTTTCATCATTTTTACAACCTTCCCAAGCTCCCCAAGTTCTTTTAAATACCAAAAAAGAAAAAAAAATTGCTAATTCTGCCTCATTAATAATAACAGGCTACAATTGCAGAATATTCTCTAATAATGATCATTAGCTCCTCGGTGGTTTTTGTCACTCGGATGTCAACGTGGGATGGGGATTAGCAAGGTTTTCAATTTTTAAATAAGCCGAACAAATTTAGAAAAAAAAAAATACTTTAGAAGAAGAAAAACCTTGAAGCGAGCCTATTCCACACTGCAGGGGCAGGGGGAGACGGGCGGGGAGAGGGAGCGGGCTGCAGAGCCAGGCGGGCGGCTTTGTGGGGCTTGTCTTTGAGCCGGCAACACGCTCCTGGCATCGGCCCTGGCAGGCGCGGCTGGCTGCCTCGTGCCGGGCCCACCTGGGGACAGCAAGGTGGCACAACCCCGGACGGCTCACAAAAGGGACCCTGCCCCCTCACTCCTCCCTGACAGCCTGCCCCCTCTGTGCCCCGAAATATTTTTGTTCCTCCGCAGAGCCCCGCGGTCCCGGCTTCCTGTGGAAGAATGCGGCCGGCCCGGCCCCTCCCCGCGCTCCGCTATCTGCTTGGCACAGGCCGCGCTCAGCTGGGACTTCGCTAAGGATCTCGCTTTCCTGGGCAAACACAGCTTCACCTGCCCTCCAAATCCCTCTCTCCGCCTCCTTCGCCAGCCCTCCCAGCTGAGCTATGTTAATCAGGTGGGGGACACAAGGTAACATTGAAGTAATTCAGCCAATTAGGCCCTGAATTGTTTGCATCCAACAGCATTTTGTATTTCTGCAAATGTGTGAAATGCAAAATGTGCCCTCCAGCGAAACGACAGCAGCCCCGCACTGGCGGAGTGTCAACAGAGCCCGGAGCGCGGCCCTGACGGCTAATAGCGACGCCTGCATATGCTTGCCGAGGCTGGCCTCCTCTCTGCGCGCCTCTCTGCGAGGGGAGGCAGAGCTGGGGGTCTTGGTGGCAGATGGGCAAGGGTAACGGGGATTGGCTAATCCCAGATCTGCATTCTCTTCTCCACGTAGCAACTGGGGAAAGATGGGGCCAGCTGTCAAATGGAAGACTTTCATGGTCCCTTGCACACAACAGCTGCACACGCCCTGCCTGCTTGGTTCTAAATTATTAAACATCTTTTTAGTTTGTTCCAGCTGCAGGCATCAGTGTGTTTATGCAGCCTTTGTGCATTTTACATATGATTCCTTCTCCCCTCCTCTCATCAAAATGCTGTTTGTAAAAGTCATTATCCCATCTGTGCCTCAGTTTGGCCAAACAGCCCAAGACAAATCCGACGCCATTCTCCCTTCCAGGACAATTCGGGAGTTGAAGATGATCGCTGTGACTTGAGACTGCGGGGCTCGCCGCGCGCTCTCTGCCACCTGTACGAGGTGGTGGCATCCGAGCGGCTTTGGGGTCCCGAGGCGTCAGGGGGGCTCCGCTGGCGAGATTTCCTTGCGGTGCGTGTAGGGCTGTAGAGAAAGCACGCACGCGGAGAACACGAAACGAGGCCTCTCCCATCTGCAGAGGGAGTCTTCTTTAACTCCGGCTCCCCCGCCGCTCCTGTCCCCGAAGGTTCCAACAACGATAAACCCGTCCTCGTTTCGGCGGCGCGCACAGTCGCAAGCAGGTACACGGTGCCGCCGCCGCCCAGGGGCTGCTTTGGTCCAGAAGTCCCCGATCCCAGCCTCCCGGACCGCCCCGCGCTGTCTGGGAGGTGATAATGTCGTAAACACGCCCCGGCAGGACGGAACCTGACCTGATGGGTTAATTCTGTTCTTTCCCGAACCCAGATACTGATTTGTCGGAAGGGGTCGCTTCCTGCAGGATGTCGTGGCAGCGGCCAGCTTCCAGCTCAAAGTGAAAGTCTCCCGCCACAATTCCTCTATTGGGAGCCAACGGCAACTCCTGTGCCCAAAGTCTCCTTGCGGTCCGCCGGGGCGTGGGCAGCAGGCCGGGGGGGGGGGGGGGGCAGGGCTGCTCTGTTCCCAGCCTTCGCGGCCTCGGGAGCCCAGAGCCATGGTCCCGGGTGCCAAGGCCACCGGCCTCTGGCTGTGGGGCCGCTCCTTCCCGGGCCAGGTCTGGGTCCTTCCTTGCCCCCTACCCACCTGCAGTCTTGCTCCCTGGCACTCACTTCTTGTCCCTGTTTTATTTTTCATGTAATGACACACGCTTCGAACGGGTTTCATAACGGCATTTGAATATTGGATTTCCCAGAGAACGATTCTCGGTAATTGGCCACAACCCGCTTCCCCTGCTAGATCCTGGGTACAACCCGAAAAGTGCCAAGAACAGCTCTCCTTTCTGGGCCAATAGGTAGCTTCCCCAGAGCCTCCAAATGGCTATCAGACACACCTCCAAATTGGGGAGTAGGGAGAGACCTGCCGGAGCTGGAACCTTCCCAAACTCAGGCAATGGCTGCTAAAAAAGATGCCAGGAATGCTAAAGAGAGGCCGGAGGGAAAGCCTGTCGCTCAGGGCTGGGCGTCTGCCGAGGGGAGAGGCTGCATCTCCGGAGCCTGGGGACATGGGGCGAAGAATGGCCACGGGAGCCCCCAGCCATGCAGTCGTGGACAGGGTAGATGTGCAGGCTTTCAGGATCCCCGAGAGTCCCCGGAAATGCCATCTCTCCCCGTCTCCAAAAAGTAGCCAGCCGCTGAGGCTACCCCAGCAGTCACCATGCCCACGGTCCCCCGGCAGCGTCGCCTGTTTCCTGGAAGGGAGAACTTGCTCAAACCCAGTGAGGACTGCAGTTGGAGTTCTGTGTTCCTCAAAGGCAAGTCGGCCCCTTGGGCCTTTATGGCGACAGGGCTGGCTTTCAAGGACAGAGCCACCTTCATCCGCGACTCGAAAGCACCACTTAATGGGACCGGGGTTTGCTCAGACAGGTCTTATTGAAGGCCGAAGAGTTCTCGAACGGCGCTTACTTCAACGGCAGCTGGTGAAAGCCTCCGTGGACAATGAGGAAACCAAAATTTCCCAGGAATGCAGGTTCCTGCTTTGGCTAAGTATGAGGACGATGGCTTTTCTCCTTTATGAGGTGCGTCATGAGGAAGCCCACGGCCCTGGCCGAGCCAGGCGCCGGCAGGAGGACAGGGGGTCGAGGCGAAGGGGTGCCCCATCCCCAGGACTGTGGAAAGCCGGAAGAGCCGGCTTCACATGACACAAATGACTCCTCTGTTTGCCTTCATTTTTAATCCGTCTCCTTTTAAATGACCTAAGTTAATAAGTGTCCAAAGGTGCAAAACACAGTGTGGATTTATCTTTAAAGGAGAAACTTGCCTCTGATCTCTAAGACCCTGAGTGAGTCTCAGCCACGGAGGCTTCGGCTCGGGTGGTCCTCAGCGCCCCAGGCCGGAGGCCCCGTGCACCCCGCCTGCCGGCACCGCGGGCAGCAAGGAGCCACTCGGGTGGGTCTTTGGGGGGGTCCCGAGGCTTCCAGAGCCCCGGGTATCCGGGCACCATCCAGGCCAAGCTCTCGCGGCTCCACGCCTCCCACCAGCTCTCTACGTGGTCCCCTAGCAGCCCCAAGGAAGCACACCGGGGCCGCCTCCGTGAAGCTGCCCGTATTGCAAAGCAGGCAGCGGTCAAAGGGGGTGGCGGATAGCTTTGCTCCAGAGGCCCCAGGAGCTGGGCACAGGTCGCACATCGCCAGGTGACGGACGTGCGCAGCCTGACCCGTAGTGCAGGCAGCGGTTTCCTTTGTCCCCTTCTGCCGTCCCATTGTCTCTTGGCTCATCCCCACCCCCGCCATTTCCTTTCTTCCTGCATCAGCCTCCAGGTGCCGGAGGGACCCAGCGTCACAGAGGGGTGAAGGGCAGAGAGGTGAGGGCAAGCTCAGGCACTAGCATTTCGTTGTGTGTGTCTGCCCGGGGCCAGAACTGTATAAGGGCATGTACCTTGTCCCTGAGTCTGTGTGTGTGTGTGTGTGTGTGTGTGCACACGCAAGCGCACGTGTTCCACAGCTCTGGTTGCTGGTGGGGCCCTAAAGACATGCTCTACTTTGCATATATATGAGCCCCACTCCATTAGGCTTCTGTAGCAAAAAGCTACTGCCAAGGGGGTAGGAAACCTCTCTGGAGAGCGGCAGAATCAGGACTCACCCTACATTCTCTGGGACTCAGACGCAGCAGGTGTGGGAGAGGCAGCTGCTGTTGGGGGCAGTCCAGGTCGTCCCAGCAGGAGGGCAGCGGTATTAATTTTGGGGCGTCTATAAATACTCCCTGGGGGCCAGACTCCAACCGCAGTGCTCACATCCGTGTATGATCAAAGGAAGTGAACAAACAGGAGTGGGCAGAGCTGGAGAGCTGACACAAAGACCAAGACCACAAAAACCACTCGACAGAAATGCACCGTCCACCACAAGCCCACATTCAATGTTCCTTTCCTGCCATGATACAATCATTTCAGTGCTAAATGTTGGACGAGTCTGCGCTGACCTACTTATCCCAACCCTCAGTGAAGTTCCGGAAAACCTCAAGGCCACTGAGGTAACATGTCTGTGGGGCCCAGACAGAATGTGCAAGCCAATTCCTGAGGTCGCTGGTAACCACGGGGCAGAGGATGGAGGTCCTACCTCCTCAGAGTGTCTGGCAAACTCCCAAATCGTTAGGAAGTGCTCAAACGCATTCCATTTTTTATTTAAAAAGTCAAGATGAGAAGTTTTGAATGGCCCATAGGATTCCATTTTGATGGGTTTTGGGCAGACATATCAAAACACATTTCTAAATATATATCCATAAATAAAAATGGGTTTGAGGCTTAGGTTTGTTTGCACAGGTAATTTCCATAAAAATTAATATTCCTGACTTTACTGGAACTAAATAATTAAGGAAGAAAGTATATTAAAATAATAAAATTATCAACAGAGTTTTGACAAGCAGTCATGTGCTTGTAAATGAAATTTATTTAGGTGCCACTCAAAACATTGTAATTAAGAGGTACAGAATGCTTTACCAGATGGTTCCTGTTTAGTATCTATTTCCTTTAGAGAACAAGGGGATTAGAATAAGCGCTAACTGGCACCTAAAATACCCGATCACCCCACGCTGTGAAACGGCACCCCCATATGACATTTCTGTGCTATCATGTCTGTACTGTGAAAACTAGTTGCTAAAAACGTGTGTAATAAACACTTAAATGATCACTAGCTGGAAACAAACAAGAGAATGGAGAGATACTGATTGTGATAATATCAGGGTTTTAGAACTAGAATAAGAAATAAGTTAATAAAAACTCATTTTTATGTCATGGTCACTACATTTTTCCACTCTGCCTCAGAGTCACTGAGCTGCTCATCTTAGTGAATGACATAGCATGTAGCTGGTCAAGACACTGTGATCTCTTGGTTCCTTTACTGTAACAACAGTGACCAGCTTATTCTCCTGGGATTCCCATTATGAAAGGGTTTACTCTCAGAGGCATAAGACAGGAGAGCCAGAAGGATCTAAACTCTTGCACACGTAACCTCTCTGAGCATCAGAGACATTGAGTCGCTCAATGTCACACAGGAGTTGGATGGTACATTGGTTTGCCAAAGCTGCCTTAACAAGGCACCATAGACCGGATGGCTTAAATAATAGAAATTTATTTTCTTACAGTTCTGGAGGCCAGAAGTCTGAGATCAAGGTATAGACAGGGTTGGTTTCTTTCCTTGGCTACAGATGGCCACCTTCTACCTTGGTCCTGTCAAGGTCTTTCCTCTGTATGTTCCTGTGTCCTAATCTCCTCCTTTTACAAGGGCATCAGTCACATTGGATTAGAACTCACCTGAATCACACCTCATTTTATCATAATTGCCTTTTTAAAGTTGTCTCCAAATACAGTCACATTCTGAGGTGCTGGGCACTAGTACCTAAATTTTGGGGGGAACACATTTCAGTCCAGAGGTGGCACCCTAGGCTTCTGGGCCACCCAAACTTTTACTTTGTCTTCTTTATATTCTAATTTGAAGGATGCCCAGAAAGTCCCCCAACTCAAAAGACCTTGGACGAAAGTCAGTTCTTATGGCAGGCAAGTCTATAGAGACGTGTGTCATATAGGACAGAGCCCCAGTAGCCAGTCGTGATTCAGTTAACTCTTTCCCTGCCTTGGTGGGGTGGGGAGAAGCGGGGAGGGATGTGGAGGCAGTGGTTTGGCTGGCGCACAGTGCTTCTGGTGGGAGGGCACTGGTAACTGGGGTGCAGCATACTGAATACTGGGGCATCAGGTAGGCGGTCTGGGAAGTGGGAGAACAGCCTCCCAGGGCAGGTGAAAAGGATGTATGGCCACTGGTACTGGCCAGGGGCCAATTTAGCAGTGTCCAACCATGGCAGTAGTCCATCAAGGTGAAGAAATTAGATGCCATAGAGAGGATTGAGCAAATAAGAAAATTTACTAAAGATAATGGGACCCAGGTTTTCACTGTCTAAAAAGGGGACACAATTATAAAAAGGGGGAACCTGAAGTGAACCCTGAGGCTGGATTAGAGTTGGAGGCATCGGTGGATATCCATAGATATGGATGAAAATAAATACAGGTGTCAGGGTGTGTGCCTGTGTGTATGTGCAAGTTTTCCCTTGCTTTGCCTCCCTGGGGGCTGAAAGCAGCATCACCCCTGTACCAGTGAGCACACCGAGTGTCAGATCTTGGTTTCTAAATACCATTTTCTCCTAAAAGAAACCTGCGTCTTTTGAAAAACTGGCTGGTTCCTGGGCTGGCTTGGGAGAGAACAAGATTATCCTGTAGCATCTTTTAGTGCCAAAAAAGAACAAGAGCTTACAGAACCAGGAGGGTGAGCCTAAAGGTCAAAGGAGCAACTGCAAGGCCTCCCGAGGGCCTGCTCTCAGACAACTTGAGCAACAAAGTAAATAATAGCAGCAATGGATTATAACTCACGGAATGAAATAGGAATCAGTGAACCCACACTGGAACCATCAGACAAACAAGTAGGGAAAAAAGAAAACAGTCCCTTACATTTCGTTGTCCACAGCTAAATGTAGAAGGAGAGATGGAGGCAGAGATCATCATTTGGAAAACATCATATAATTCACGTAGGTGGGAAACATGAATGGATGTTATGTAAGTAAAAATAGGATAAGGAAAGGTGCTTCACGTACACTCAAAATACCGTTAAGTATTTGTCGATGAGAAAGGTGGAGAAGTAGCTTTATAGAGGCCAGGCCAAGCACATGGCATCCCAGCCAAGTAACTGAAGTAGGCGCCGCTAGAAATGACACAGGCGGACGTGGTGCCCCATGGTGGTCAGAACATAGTATCCCTTCTGGGACATCCTGGAAAAAACAACAACAACAAACAAACAAACAAACACAGATGTAATCATGAGAAAACACTGAGTTAACATATTGAAGGATATGCTGCAAAATGATTGGTCTATAATTTCCTAAACCATCAAGGTCATGAAGATCAAAGATCAAGGACGTGTTCAAGATGCAAGGAGGTTGCACAGGCATTTCAAGAAGACCCAGGCTGGCCTGGACTGGACCATTTGGCCCTAAAGGACCCTGTTCAAGGGAAAACATGAAAGTCAGAAGGATCTGAGGGAATCTTCTGTGCTGTTCTTGCAAACTCTCTGCATTTCAAAATATTTTCAAATGAAAAGATTCTAAAAAAGAGAGAGAGAGAGCAGCAAAATGAAGTTCTTTGGCATCTAAATGATAGAAACTCAAAAACAAGAAATGAATGCAGTCAAATGCAACGAAAAAGACACTCCTAACTAAGAGGACACAGAGGGGTAGGGAGAATGAACATTCCAGATACAAAAGAATGTTAAGTGATGTTCTTCCTTATAGGCCAGAGATGATAGATAGATAGATAGATAGATAGATAGATAGATAGATAGATAGATTTTTTTCAAGAAAATATCTGTAGACTTAGAATATTTTTTTTCCTTTCACCATACAATTCCGTTTCTAGGAATCTTGTCTTATGGAAATTATCTGAAATTCAGAAAAAGGTTTATATCCAAATGCATTTATTGTAGAATTATTTATAAAAGCAAAAGTTTGAAATCAGCCTAACCATTCAACTGTAAGGGAATAGATTCATAAATTTGGAATTTCTACCCAGTGGAATGATACGAACTACTAAAAGCAATGCTTCTACGGGTCAGTGATGTGGGAAAACTCTAACATTTGTTAAAAAAGAAAGAAAAGAAAAGAAATACAACCACAGAAAATGATTGAATTCATATTGTATATAAAAATTTGTATTTTTTTTAAAACCTAACCTTTAAAGACTAGAAAAAAACAAGGTAAAATTACAAGGAGAGTAAAAATATTAGTAATTTTTTTTCTTCTTTCTGTTTTTTGAACTTCCCCCAAACATGCTAATATATGTTCCTTACCTTTATACTGTTTTTTTTGTTGTTGTTGTTGCTGTTGTTTTTTTTTTTTCTCGAGGGATTGAACTATTGAATTGTTCAAATGCCGGGAGGTACAAAAAGTAAAAAGTCAAGTTGAACCATCTTCAGAGAGGATGGAAGGGAAAGCCCGTCTTACTCACGACGAGAGGAGGGCTGCAAGCTTGGGCTAGGATATTCGTCGGGAAGAGGGGGAAACTGAGGCAGGATGGGGTGTGTGTGTGTGTGTGTGTGTGTGTGTGGGCTAAGGATATTCGTCGGGAAGAGGGGGAAACTGAGGCAGGATGGGGTGTGTGTGTGGGGGGCTAAGGATATTCGTCGGGAAGAGGGGGAAACTGAGGCAGGATGGAGTGTGTGTGTGTGTGTGTGTGTGTGTGTGCTAAGGATATTTGTCGGGAAGAGGGGGAAACTGAGGCAGGATGGTGTGTGTGTGGGGGGGGGCTAAGGATATTCGTCGGGAAGAGGGGGAAACTGAGGCAGGATCGTGTGTGTGTGTGTGTGGATTAGGGTGGGCAGCAGAGGGCAGGTGGACCGGGCAGGGAAGGAACGGAGGAAGGCTGGGCCCCAGAGAAGAGAACCAGAAACCCTGGCCCTGCCTCCAGGCCTCCAGCCAGTCTGGCTCTTCCTACGTCTTCTCAGAAGTTTGCAAAGGCGCCTGCCCCGCCGGCAGATGAAAACAAAGTTGGAGCAAACGGGAAGGGAATGCAGGGCTGGAACGCTGACAGGGGAGAAGCCCCAGAGGCCACAGAAGGAGGACCTCGGGGCAAGTGCAGGCGGAGGCAGCAAAGTGTCCCAGGGAGAGGGCCCTGGGAAGCAGCTCCGCAGGGACAAGAAGAAGTTAGGCTGTGCTGGGGAGAACCGGAATTCTGAGAAGTCTAGAGCTGGCCAGAGGACAGGGGCTCCTGGGCTGGACCTGTTCCCAGCACCTTTGGTCTTTAAAGAGTCATTTCAGAAATCAGACCTCGAGGTTGATCTGAACACAGAGTTAACAACCTTACGTGAGGGGAATCTGAGCTATCATGATTTGTAGGAAATACACATTTGTTCATTCGGTTGACCAAAATATATTTCTCTGACCCATTTAGTCTCCATGCACAGTTCCTGAAAACACTCTGGAACATAAAGGTGTAATGGGTGTGTAGTTTCCAAAAAAAAAAAAAAAAAAAACAAGGCTCCTGTTGGAACCCCAGGGAACCAACCATGTGCTCTGAGGGTTGGAGATTTCAGTTGCCACCGTCTGACCTCCAGGGAGGGGAGTGGGGCTGGAGGTTGAGTCATCCAAGGGGCAATGACGAAGACTCTGTCATGAAGGCACCGTGCAAACACAAAGGGCAGCTTTTTCACCTTCCTTTTCAGAAGCCTCCATGCTTGAGAAAGTAGGACACCTCCCCACCACATGCTGGGGAGCTGGTCCCCAAGCCCTATAGGACCCAACCCTCCTCCATTTGGGACCTCATTCTATGTGCCTCTTCATCTGCCTTTATTATATATTTTAATGAACTTGTAAACCTCAGTAAGCCTTTCTCCCTGTTCTATGAGCTGCTCTAGAGGATTAATTGAACTGAAGGAGGTCGTTGGAACATTCCAAGCTGTGGTTGATCAGAAACACAAGTAGTAGCCTGGATTGTCGACTGGCCTCAGAGGTGGGGCTGGGATGGTCGTCTTGTAGGTCTGAGCCCTGGGCCTACAGCCTCAGATGCTCTCTCCGGTAGACAGCGTCCCGATGGAGTAGAATTGAGTTGAATTCTTCTACGTCCTGCTGGTGTTTGAAAATTGCTCGGTATTATGTGGGGGGGGGGGCACTCCCCACATTGGAACTGGGTCTTGGAACCCTACAGGAGAACCTAAGTTTGCCTACTGCAGAAGGGGAGAGACGTCACTCTGAATCAAACATTTTGACTTTGTTTTCTCATTTTTATAAGTGAGTACTAAAATTATGATCAACCAACTTATCAGAGTGAATAAAATATCAGTGGCATTTATGAAACTTCCCAGTAGAAAGAGATACCAGAAAAGAAAGAACTGGAAACTACTAATTACTGCATGTATTTGTGACTGAGTGGTTTTGATACTCTACGTGCAGCAACCCTTCCTGAGGCCGTCTGTTGCAAATTCCTTGTCCATGTACAGGTGGCAACTGTTATTACCTAGGACGTAACGCCAGCAAGGATTTCACGATTTATACCAGAAATTACATTGCTAGATATCCAGTTGTCAACGACATCATTTGTTCTTGACGACGTAGCAGAGCTGGACATGAGGGTGTAGGGGAGCGTGTGAGACTATCCGAGGAGACCAGTCCAGAGGACGTTAGCTGGGTTACCTCACCTCGCAGTAACCCCCAGGTGGGGGCAAAGTGGGGAGGTTGGCTATGGCCAAGCTCCTTGTCAAGGCAAGTTTTGAGAAGCTTCCAATCTCCTTTAAGGTAACTTTGTTTATAAATTGTCTCCACTCATCTAGTGGTGCAAGATGTGTACTACTCACCCATTTCTAAAACGAGCTTTATTTACTGTTCTCTGGAGCACGTTCTAAAGGTCTTCGTGGCATGGTGCTTGGGTCAAAGTGGGACCCCCCCAAACTCACAGACTAACTTCTCACTCCAGACCCTGTTCCTTTGAGGAGCACAAACCTTTGAGGTCCTTTTGGAGTGTGTAGGTAGATTCCCGCTGTCACAGAAGCACACTGACCTGCTCGAGGAGTCCCTTAGGTGTGGCGGAGCCCCTGTGTGTCCCCTTTGCAGGGCGAAGGCTGTGCTGGCCGCCCCGATGTGCGCCCCGACCCACCCGCCTTCCGCCCCAGCCCGCCTCGTCTTCCTCCTCGCCTGCCCTTCCAACGCATGTGCTGAAAGCTTGGGACATTTTTGGAAATGCTTCCTTGTCACTTGTCAAGTCCCAGCAAATTCCTATTTGTTGTCCTCTTTCCGTCAAATTCTATCCAGTGCGGGCGTGTCAGCCGATGTCATAACTTTCTTCTCTCTGCACTCAACATAATTTACTCACAGCTTCGTTGGAGACTAATTATTCACATATTAATCTTTCCCCACTAAGGATGCGGCAGTCCTGAGCCACCCAGGGGTCTCCTGCAGCGAGGCTCTGCGCACACGTCCAGGAGCTCACGTGCGGGACGACCATGGGCTGATGCCTGCCTTTTCAGACTGAACTGTCTGCTCTGTCCTCCCTACATTTTGCGGGCCCGGGGGAGCACCTTGAGGGGGGCATGGGTGATGTTGTGGCCTTTAGAGAGGTGGGGGTCCCCGGGATGAACCCGGGATGACCTGATTGACGGCACCTATCCCTGAAATCAGCCGAGGGTCCCTCCGTACTCTCAGCACCTCCCCCCAAGAATCTTTTCCGTAGATGGTGTATTCGGAATCCTGTCGATCCGCGTCTGTCCCCCAGCCGTGGGCCCCTCCAGCTCGTGGCCACAGAACAGCCCAGCCAACGCCACTGCATCTCTGTAAACAAGTGAAGAAAGATGTTTCCAGAAGCCCCAGTGTGCACTCCTTCCTGGAAATCCGTCATTAGCTGCAGGCTTCTGTTTCCGTCGCCCGCCACTCACTTTAAAGCCGCCGCCGCCGCCGACACAATGACGACGAGGTCAGAGAGCGCCAGTTGTGCATGAAAGATGTGAAAATTTACTGCAAATGAGACAAGAGCAGTAAATTCATTTTTATTCAAATTACTGTCATCACACATTACCCGGTCCCCTATAAACACTGTGCTTCAGACAGGCTGACAGCGTGTTATTATTTGTGAGATTATACCATTATTAAGCTATTACCATGTCACCCCCTGCTTGAAACAATGACTCAGCTCCGTTCTGCATAATAGGACAAGTGAGGGAGACAAGCGGAGGTGACAGAAAGGTTAGTTTTCAGAAGGCAGGCCCCGTGGAGAGTGACAGCCCGCACTTACGGGCCCACGTAACGAGGGGCCGCGCGCTTTGGTTTGGGGACCTTCGTCCTATAATCACACCAGAGATTTCACTGGGTCTCCCTCGAAACACACACCGCCCCAACGTCTTTCGTGAGTCTGATGGCTGACTTCAAACCCAAGAAGGAAAGGGTCTGCGCCGAAGGGGGAGCAGACGCCCCCCGTTGTGCACCGCAGCCTGGAGAGCCTTCCTCCTCCCGCAGGAGCTGCGTGGACGGGAGACTTCGTGCCTCGGGGGCAGCACTGGCAACCCTGGGCTCTGCCGTCAGCCCGTCTGACAGCGCAGCCCGTGAGGCAGGCGGACCCCTGCCCTTGCCAGCAGCCTTTGGTCCCGCAGTCTCTGTAGGAGGTGGTCTTAGAGCCACTGGGCTCCAGTCCTCAAGGACATTTTAGAGGTCATGGGCTTCCAAGGTCACTGGTCTAGTGTCCTTGTCCAAAGTCACTGGACATACAGATCGCCCTGGGCCTCCCTCTTCCCTTCAGTACAGGCTGGGGACAATGGCCTCTCAGAGGGAACTCACTCACAAAATTGAAACTGTTGGAGGTGGGGCACTTTTCCTTCCCTGACTACAGGACTCCGGGTCCACAGAGACGGAGGCCGGGCCCCACTGCCTGCAGCGGCTTTTGCTGGCACTTCCCGATGTCTCCGTGGTCTCCTCCAGCTGAGCTCCAGGCCCAGAGCAGGCCGAGGCCCCGGGGGCCCCCGCAGCACTGCCGAGCCGTGCCTCCAACCCCCAACGGCCCCGACCCCGCCGTGCTGCTGTGGGCTCGGCCTGCGTCCTGGGCCCAGGTCTCCGCCAGCGCTGCTCTGGGAGGCGGCTGTTTTGGTTAGGAGGAAAGGCACTCGTGGAAATCCATCCTGTTTCCCTCTCTCTTCTCACTGTTTTGCAGGTTCTTGTGGACAAAAATGACATTTTGTGAAATACAGTAAAGAGCAAATGTTGGACAAGTTTTGTTCTAAATTAGTTGGGAAGGAAGCTTGTGAAGTAGAATTTAGAAGCACATCCGTGTGTTCCTAATGATCACATTTTAGGTTTGATGAGAAAAATAATAAAGTCAAGCAGCAGCTCAGAAGGTTTTCAGCCTCAAAGGCTGTGTCGTTGTGCGGAAGACGCAGAACGCTCCCGGGCTGGCCGGGCTGTTAGAAGTGCCTTTTCTGAAGACAGTGTCCTCCTCTTTAAGACTGTGCCTTTGATATCCTGAAAGCTCTGAGCTGCGTGCACTATTTTGATACGTTGTCCTTAAACAATTAAGAAGCTGAGAAATTGGCAAATTGAAAGCATCAACAGGTTCTGAGCTAGATCTTTCCCCACTTGCAAAACTGTTTTTATTCTCCCAAACTTCTCTCAGGTTCCAGAATGGCAAAGCCGTCTGCCGCCCCTCCCACGGGGAAGAGGGCTCCCCCCACCCCATCTGCTCCTCTTTCTTTCTTCAGGGAGCGCTCCTTCATCTCCTGTGGCCACGCGTCCCCCACAGTCCCGAACGGTCCCCTCTCAGTGGCTGCCGCAGCCCTCGACCATAGCCCTGACCCGGTGGGCAGTCGGGAGCCTCCCTCCGGCACGGCTGTGCACACGCACGCCAGCCCCCAGCTGCACCGGCTGCGGTGACAAAAGGAGCAATTGAACTCCTGGTCATTAATCTCTCCCCACCTCTCCCGGGCACAAACACTCAGCAGACCAGACCGTCTTCCACAAGATCCGCTCGCAACTTTCTCTGGCCTCAGTGGAGTTCAATACAAGGGACCGAATACACCATTTTCATGCCACGTCTGTTTTGTGTCAGAATGCAGCCACGGTTCTGAAAGGAGAAAGTTGACTCTGCTAGATTTAATTAGGGGAGTGTCTGCTGAGATATTATACATGCACTTTTACAGAGAATCAACATGTCAGAGAAAGTGTCTCCCGCAGGTAGAATTCCCCATCTTTCAGGAGAAATGGCCAGGCCCAGACCGACGGCATGTGGTGAGCAATTTTGTGCAATGGCGCCCCGAGTCAGCTCGGCTAGCAGCGGCAGGGCACGCTCCAAAGCCGGGTGTGCCTGGAGCTTTGTACATGTTCCTTCTGCCATCTTGAAACGAAAAGTCTGAGCCCACGCAGCCCAGCAGCCTGCGCTTTTGGGAGGAGGAGATAGACCGAACTCTTGTCCACCACTACGCCACCCACAGCATTAACACCAGTTGGTAGGAAGGAGCGGATAAACGGTAAACAGGAGATCGAGAGAGATACCCAGGTGTGGGCTTCTTCCTGTGGTGTTAGGATGGCACCCATGTCAGAGCCCGTGAGGCTGGCCCGCAGACGGGGTTTCCTTCGCTAGCCAAAGCCCACTTTGCTCTTTCTCGACGAAACGGGACATTTTCGAGACCAAGAATGGCTCCTTCGTGGCCGCGTGGCCCTTGCATTACTGGCGGTCCACAAGCCTTGGGCATCTGTCAGTCCACAGAGAAATCCGCAGGCGTCACGCTGGGTGAAGGTTGGTGAAGAAGAGGAGGGGAACCCTGAGTGTGACGCGCTGGCTCTCCCTCCAGCAGCACCGCCTGGATCCGTGCCCGTTACCACGTCCCCGTCACCTGCACTGCGATGGCCAGTCACGAACGGACAGCCTGGGCCTGCCTCTTCTGCACGTCAGACCCCAGCTCCAGAGCACAACACTCCCACGAATTCAGGCAACGTTCCCAGTGTGCAGTTTCTGGGGTGATTCTGACGTTTGCTGGATTTGAACCCAAGGTCAGCCACACGTGACCTTCCTCTACTCTAGTTTCCACGTCTGAAAGTGGGAGGAACATATGGGCTCCCGATGCATGGAATTAGGCCTGGATCAAGGGTTGCACAATCCGCCCCCCCCCCCAACACACACACAGAGTCACCTGGGTCCAAAGGAGCAACAAGGCAATCCACACAGTGGAGGTTTCTTGGGCAGGGCCTTACAGCTCTCAGGGAGAACCGTGAGACCCTTTGCTGTTTAAGACTGGCCCCTTCCAACAGGTGATGAGCGTAGTGAAGGCACGTACCATGCTGTTTTCATGGCTGGATTCCCAGGTCCTACCAAGCACCTGGCAAATAGTAGGTATGTAAGACAAATTTGTTAACTAAACAAATTGCCGTGTATTTTTCTTTCCTATTAGGCTGTGAATGCTTGGAGATCCGAGGCCATATTTCAATTCTGTATCTTCAAACACTAATACATGCTCTGCCTGTGATAATTGACTTAATAAAGGGTAAAATGGATGAATGAATGTGGCCGTGGAGATAAGAAAGCAATATGGACGTATTGGGTGCTGGCTTCCTGGGTTGCCCTCTTGCATCTGTTAGATGGCCCCCTCCACCCCCACGGCCACTGGCTTGGTGACATATAGGTGCACTGTGGAGGCAGGATTGGGATGGCCTTAGTGATCCACATGATCTCCATCAACCCCTACCTCACCATGACCACTCCAAAGCTGTCCACGAAAGCCACGTGCTTGCCTTGCAAACATATTGTCTTCCATCAAGGAACTCCTCATTCCTCTTCAGATTAGAATCCTACCTCTGAGGTTCCTTTCCAGGACTCTGGAGCTACATGCCCGCCCCCCCACCCCAGGTCCACCTCAGGCAGCCATCCTTCCCTTGAGGACAAAACCATGTTTTTGTCATTTTTTATACTCTGTGGCACTGTAGAGCGGCAGCCTCAATGACAATGGTTGGCCTCAACACGGACCTTCTCTAGCTGGTTCACCACCCAGCTCTGAGGTTGGGGCATGTCGCTGAGATTGTCTCAAAATGAAACAACCATAAATTCATTCACTGGAAAACTCCGTGGGAAATATCTGTACAATCAACACTTCCATTCAGCTGAAGAATCAATAGGCACCATCGATTCGATTTGTGAAGGCCCACAGACCACTCTATTAAGAGCATTGCAGACAAACAAGAAAATCATGTGATAACTCTTTGAGGCAGATGATATTCTTGGAATGACCTGAAAATGATCAGCTGTATCAATTCTTCCTCCTAATATGAAACATGGCCTTTTCCTTCACTGTGTATATGACAACAGGGGTTCAATACAGACCTAAATGAGATCATGCAGGCAAAGAGTTTGGCCTGGCACTTTAAATGGTAGCGACATTATTGCAACACTAGCAATATCTTCAGTCCCCACAAAACTCTTACCTTCCACAATGGGGCTTGTAAAGCCGAATAGAGTAAGAAACAAAATGGAAGCATTTAAGATCAAAGGAATACACATCTCTGGAAACAAGGAAAATCACCCTGGCAGCAGGATCTATGCTGACAAGACCAGCCTAGGACCAATGGCAAAACCATGTACAATTCTCTATATAGGGGGAGGTGGTAGAGGTAGGCATAATGATATACTGATCAGCATTAAGGGAACTACAGCCTGCAGGCCAAATCTGGCCCTCTCCCCGGTTTTGTAAATAAAGTTTTATTGGAACAGAGTCAAGAACATTCACTTACCCATTGTTGATGACTGCTCTCAGGCCACAAGGGTAGAGCTGAACACTTGGAACAGAGCTCCTATGGCCTGGGAAGCAGAAAGTATTTGTTAACTGGCCCTCTACAGAAGAAAATCACAGATCTTGGTACTAAATGCATAAACTAAGAACTACTAGGAATTTGATGAGTCCTTTGCATGCTTTTAGCTCAACTACCCTTTCAATAATGCTTTTGTAGGAGTTACTGCTGTTCCCACCTTCCGCATGAGAGAGTTGATGTTTGGTGGAAAGACACGACTGGCTCAGATTCCAGGGGGCAGAGGAACTAGGGCTGGACCCAGGCTGAGAAGTACCAGAGCCCTGTGTGGCTTCTCGGCCCAGTTTAGCGTGAGGACTGAGCACCCGCCCCACTCCCTCTCAGGGCACCCCACCCCCCATCAGCCACATCAGGAACAGGGGAAAACTCTTCTCTTTCCAACTAACCTCCAGCAAGCCGCTCCTCTGAATTAGATTCAATTCCCAGGCATTACAGTCAAATAATTTCATGAAGGAAATAAACTCTCAGGGGTCCCATGAGACCAAAGCAAGGTGGCAAGTATCATTCCTGATGCCCTGAAAATCTATGCCTGTAGTTTAAGAATTGTATTTCGAGCATCCACTGATTTATGCCACAGAAGCTCTAGAAAGACTTTACAACATGGTCAAGATGGCAGGTCATGAGCTGAATTCCAGCTTGGTCTTTCTTTTCGAAAGATGGGGCTTTTCTATGAAGTGTGGTCTCCACACCATGGCTGATGCTCTAAGAAGCTCAGTGATCTTATTCCCTAAGAAGACAATGGGAGGCAGTCATGCTAGGGACAGATGGTTCCAGTTGGTTCCAGCGTTCTCTGATCCCTCATACCTATCCATAGCTCCAAGGGGATTTCTCCCTTTAAAATAATACATTGAGTGCAAATCAGGCATCTCCTGCCTTTTTCAACTAAAAGAACATGTGGAACATTTTATTTTTAATTAAACACTAGATTTTTCTTTTGTTTTGCAAACTCATGGTTCAAAAAGAGTAGTCTGGGACAGAGCTATGGCTGCAGAACCAACAGAAATCATCTCACACCCCTTGAGAAAAGAAAGCGTTGGTAAAAAGTCATGTCGTTAAGCACCTGATTCATTGTCACTTGCACGGTCTTCCCTCCTTCCCTTCTCTCTGCCTGTCTCGTTCCTTTCTTTCCTCATGGTATGAAGTTAGGAGTAATAAAGTGTGCGTGATAGGCATGAAGAACAGAGGCAGGCTATTTGCATGAGAAAAGCATTGGCCCCCTGGTAATCCAGGAGCCATGAATAATGAAGTGGCAGGGCCAGTACGCTTGGACATGGAGCCCCTGACTTTTTTGTCGGCATTGCCACTTTCCTGATTATTCCAGACTCAGACTGCTGTTCACATTAGCTCTCTCTCCCTTCATGCAGAGGCTGGGGCCGCTGACGGAGGGCTAAATATTGGGGTGGAGCGGGGGAAGGGGAATAAAAGGTGTTCGTTAGCCATCGACCAAGGGTCTGATCCACATACGCAGATCACCCTCGTGCTGGCCATGGAGAAGACACCTAGTGGTGCGGACACATGGGTGCCCCCAAAAGATGTCCACACACAAACCTGAAGCCTGAAGCCCTGGGCTGTCACCTAGCCAGCAAGGGTTGTGCGGCAGGCGAACACGCAGAGCTCCAGCGCCACTCAGTGAAGAGCAGCCGGGCCCCTCCCTTGCTGGACCTTGACCTGCCCTTTGGCCCCAGGGGCCAGGGGAGGGGAGGGCTCGTCCCTCTCAGAGCTCTGTCCATCTCCTCAGCTCAGTTTCCAGTTTGCTACCCAAACTGGCGTCTGTGGTTCAGCCTGCAGGGCGCTGGAAGAGGCCTCTTCTGGGCACAGGCTGCTGGTGGGGGTCGGGGCTGTCTATCCAGCTCAGGGAAAGTCTGTCAATCCTGAAGTCTGCCTGTGTGAAGTCTGTCTTGGCAAAGTCAGTGATTTGATTTGATTTTCTCACATTTCACCGAAAGAAAAAGCCTCCACATTGGAAGACTTGCCCTCCCTCCTTGAGCCCAGGGAGACTGCTGACACCCAGAGGCATGGACCTAGCCCCTCGGGATAGAAGGCGGGGGTCCAGGGTGGGCCTGGACAAAGCAGGAGTGCGTGTGGCGGCGAGCCGCTGCTGAAGAAGTGGGCCGGGACGCTGATGAAAACCCGCTTCTCAGTAAGTGGGCGCACTCCAGAGACGGGAGCCCTCAGCTCGCACCACTGAGGCCCTGTGCTTAGAGAGCTGAGCCCACACGCGTGAGCTTCCGAGCCCGTGTGGTGCTTGGGGGAGGGGACGGTGAAGGTCAAGGTGGGCTCCTTATTCCCCAGGGATGGGGACTGCACAGAGAGGCGCGGGGGCAGGAGACTCAGCTCAGACCCTTCAACTACTGGAGAAGCCAAGTTGTGCCCAGCACCTGCTCATCTGAATTCCATCAGGCAACTCAGGGAACAGGGGCATCGGGGCTGGATTCCAACCCCACAAGGCCACACTGAGCAGTCATCAGTGCCGCCGCCACGACCTGACCCGACACAGCACCACCCCCGCCCCCGCCCCGAGCTCCGACGGGCAGAGAGGATCTCAGGAATCCTAACCGCCCTTCGACTTTGCAGCTCCGAGAAAGAGCCACCCTCCTACGGCTCCCCGAGAGGCCTTCAGGGCCGGCCGGGCCCCTCCAGGTCCCACGGCAGGCGCTGGGTGTCCTCAGCTTTGACTCCTGCCACCGTCATGCCCGCTGGGCTCCGAGGGTCCCTGGAACGTGGGAAGCTGCTGAACGGCGAATTCACCAAATTCTCTCCAGCCCGTTATGAATGTGGGATCTCAAGTGTTCACCACTGATTAGGCAACATTATTTCTATTATCCTACTGGGCTTCACACTAGGAGTGGAGGCACTTGCCTTGATTTGAATCGCGCAGACACCAGGAGAATTTGCTGATTGCTAATGAGAAAGCTAAGGTTTTGTTGATACCATCTGGGACCGTCTTGCTGTGGGCTGAGATTAGGACAGGGAGCTCGACATAACACACCGTATTAAGCAGTCAGTGACTTTGTTATGGGCTCGGTGTAACTTTTCATGTCTGCAGTATGCCAAGAGCTTAGCCCGAAACACCTTTTTCCAGAATATGAAACATAATATCTCCGTGCTCATTGCATTATTTAAAAAGGGGCAATGTGGTTCATAACTTTACATTTATTGCATACTTTTAAGCTACTTGACCCATATAAATATTGCTATAGAGTTGCCCTCAGTTATTAAACTCTTATTGCTTATAAAAGGGGCAACAGGAAGTATATAACCCACGGCCGAAGGTGTGGGGAGGCTGGGGAGGGCTGGGGAGACCCGGCGGGGGGGTGTCGGGGGCGTGCAGAGAGCAAATCCCTCTCAGTTCTGCTCTCTGCTTTCCAGCCTGGGTTTTTTTGTTTTGTTTTGTTTTGTTTTGCTTTGCTGTGCTTTTTCCCATCTTCCTACTTGTGGACAGCAGCCTGTTTTACTTTAGCTCAAAGCATTCTACATCGACATGGCAAGCGACATTTTGCCTTTCCACTAATTAAAATGGAACCCCACTCTTTAAAAGAAATTGTTTAAAAGAATTTTTTTCTTTTTTTCAGCAGCACAGCTGAGACCAGATAAAAACAGGGCATCAGCATTTACCAGGGTTCAAAGTCAAGTCTCCTCGCTGTGAAAAGGAGCAAACTGTGTCTTCATTGTCAGTCTTGGATTCGTGTTGCTGCTGTCCCCCTTGTTCTCCGGTCATCCTAGGAGGCTCGCGGGCTCTGGCCACTTCACGTGTGTGCGTGCGTACGCGCGCGCACACACACACACACCTGTCCTCGTCCCCAGGAGGATCTGCTCAGCGTACTTCCAGGGGCTGTCTCCCGGGGTGCACCTTTTGGAAATGAAAGAATGACCATAAACACTCGTAAGATACCTCAAAGCCCTTCGACAGAGAAGGTTTCCAAAAAGCAAGTTCCCCTGAACGCCAGCGTGTCCGCAGCCACATGGAGCCTTGCCCCTACCCCCGCGTGGAGGACATGGCCGGCAGAGACAGGGGATTGCATCATCTCCAGCACAGCGTGGAGGTGGAGATCCGTGGGGTCTGAGACCCTTACCAGAACATGATTCCTTGCACCGAATAAGAATTGCTCCTGCAGGGTCCACGCTAGCGCCTGGCGCCGGGGCAGGGGATGCCTCGCGTCCCTATCCCTTGCCTGTTTGGGACCGCGCTAGCCACACATTAACATGGGCAATTTTGCTTCCCCGTTGCTTAGGGCAGAGTCTCTGAACCTAGAGGTTACTGCTGTCAACATAGGACCTTGTTCCTCCTGTCACTTCTTTCAGAGATGAAGGGAGATTTCCCTTCGCCTACAGCACTTAGCGTGCAAACCCTCCGCTGCCACATTGTGAAGCCACAGAAATCACGAAGCCAGCCTGCGACCTTCCAGCTCCGTGACAGGACAGGAGTCCCTTGAGCAGTGGACGCCTCCTCTGATATTTGGAAAAGTGTCATGTTTTCTTTGCAGAGAAAACTGTCAGGTTGTTGTTGGCATAAAATACAACACTTCCTGGATTGCGATTTGCTTGTTTGCTACAAAATGTCACCTGGGCACATGACATGTTTTTGTTTGGCTCACAGCAACTCTGCACTTAAGATATTCAAATGGAGCCCAGAGAAAGGCCAGCTGTGGGCGCCATCAGCGCTCATCACGGTCACAGACTCTCCGCTCGTTGCAGATAGGGTAAAGCTTGCAGACCAAGAGGGCTCATCCGTCGCTCCACTCCCTTGTTTAGGGTGGACGGAAAGCGCTCTGCAAATACAGGTTTAGCCCGGGGATGTCCTCTTTCAGAAACCTCTAGAACAAAGACATGCAGTCACCCACCATGGTGAGTTGTGCTGTTTAAAAAGCAATGGAGGAAACGGGAGTGATTTCACGAGGCCACCCGCAGCCCGCCCGTTGGGTCGGCCGCACCAGGCTTTGGTTCCTGCAAGGGGACGGCTGTCCGGGTTAGCCGCTTACCTCTGTGCGTCAGCCACCGAGTGTCCATGTCATCGGGCTGTTGTACTGAGGTCAGCCTCAATCTCCCCTCCTGGATAATACTTATTTGTAAATTCCTTTTCTTTTTTTCCGTTCCTGGATCCTACCCTTAGAAGCACACAGCAGGATTTATACTTAATAAATAATGGTAAGTGATTTAGGTGACATGAGAAAAAAGCTTGAGGAAATACAGTATCCATGTTATTTTTTTTTTTCCTTTTTGCTCCTTTGAAGACCTAAAGCAGGGGAAATCTGTCCCTCTTTAAGTCTTATGTCTCTACAGACAGAAGGGCAGACATTTAAATAATGCTTTCTTTTTTGCCTTGTGAATTTAGCACATAAAAGGAAAGCTAACTAAAGAGGGGATCCTGCAAAATTCGATTGCCTATCTAGAAGTGGGATTGTCGATAAACAGAATTCTCTTGGAGGAGTTCCTCTCCAGCCCTGAGAGGCACTGAACTGTTTGGTGAAAGGAGCGAGTAGCATCCTATTCTTGGGATGACAAATGCAAGAAAAATCCAGCTCTGGTGATGGTCCGGTTCCCAGAACTTGGGTTGGAGTCCGGTGAAAAACAGAAAAACAGAAAAAACAAAAACAAACAAACAAACAAAAAACAACAACAACACTAGCGCAACCACAGGGAGGGTTTACCCCTCCAGGATACCCCCTGGGAGTGTTTCAGGCCACAGGAAAAGTACAGTCTCCTGTGCAGCAGACAATGCCCGTCCTTCAGCTCTTAGGATGCAGATTCAAGGGGGAAGCAAAACCAGGGGACTAGACAAAACTGACAGCAAATGTGCTTTGTTTATTTGTTTAAACGTTTGTGTGATTTGCCAAATCTCTCTCTAGTGCCAACCAAGAGAATTCCTTAATTGCCACCAAGCACACCCCTGGCTGCCGAGAAGGCAACCGGACGGCTCGGGGCTCTGTGGCTAGGGCAGAAGGCGAAGCACGCCTGCCTTTGCCTCCACACGCTGTGCCAAACGCACTCTGCGAGCGAGAAAGGCAGAACCTGTTATCATGGCTTTCCCAGGGATGGGAAATTAATTTCTTGCGGTTAAATGCACACGAACTACAGCTCTGGACACCTGCCCTTGGAGATTCTGCCTCTGGATTTGGATAACCAGCCACGCTTCGGCCAGATTTTCAGGGAATCTGAATTAGGAAATGTGGCCTTAGTTCATTAGGGCTTGCCTTCAGTGGCCATGTCTACTATTTTAGTTCCGAGTTTCTTTTCCTCTGTGGTGGCCCCACAGGACAGCTTCACCCTGCAGCGCCACGCTCAGTCAGGCCAAATGCTGGCTGCGTCCTGAAACCGCAAAACTCCAGAAGTGGTTCGGGGGGGCAGCTCCCTGACCTGCAGAGGAACGAGCCGGCGGTGCACGGGACCGCGCTGGCAGGACAATGCAGTTGGCAACTTCTTACTTCCACGTGGAAGAAAGCAGTCTGGGTGGTTCGCCCAGGCACCTGCTGATGGCCTTCCTGGTGCTCAAAGGGGCGCTTTTTGTTGTGACTGCCTGGAAGGTACAGCGGGGTACAAAATCCAGCACACACTGGACACAGATACTGTTTCAGGGATGGAGCCCAGGTTTAATCTGTTTCCCAAAGTCAGAGGTGACTATTAGAGGGAAGCTAAGAAAGGAGCTGTATGAATCGAGTGCTCTCAAAATGGAAGGGCTCTCCTGGAAAAAATCGCCTTCGCCTGGCATCTTGCTTGGACTTCATCTGCGACAGCCACGGCAGCTTTGTGCAGGAAGGTTCATGTCTTGTCCTGGGGGACATTATCCTTGCTCAGTGGTGCTCACAGCCCCGGTACACCTGGCTCGTGGTCCTGCCGGGAAGACACCCTTCCTAAGGATGAAAATACACATTAACCAAATTAGGTGTTTTCACTTAAAAATAGGAGTAACCTTTTCCTATTGCGTTAGAGTAACCTGAACATTTCCAGTCCGGAGCAAGGACAGTCTTTATGCCTAGCCGCCTGTTCCAATCACGGAATTCATTCATACTTAAAAAAAAAAAAAAAAGAATTGTAGGAAAAAAATTAACGTCTTTCTTTCTTTCCCCCCTTGAACGTTTTAAGGCAAGCACCTACCTTCTAATGGTAGAACTTTATTTTCTTCCTCATAGTAATATATAGTACTGAAATTCCAAAGGTTTCTGGTGCATTTCAGCTGTCACCTCAAGTCAAAACCATAGCATTCAGCTATAAAAGAATATAATAAATTTAACCTAACCTAACTGGGGATTTGTAAGCAGTATTTTTTTTTTTTTTTAATTGTGTATCTGTGAGCTCCCTGTGCCCACATATAATTTTTTTTTTTCCTAGCCTGGTTCTTTCTTGAGTTCAAACTTGTGTACATATGTGACATTCTCTCTGCTCACACAAAACTGCTGTCAAAAATTTTAAGGGAGAGATGCCACTTTGGGGGGAAAAAAATGGAATTCTAAGAGAAACTTTCCACGGAGTATTTTTATCCCAGCCTTCTATCGCCTGAATTTTCGGTGGTGTCCTGTCCTGGGTGACCGTGGTAGGAGCCCGCCGGGGTGCGGAGCCCCTCTTCCCCAGGAAGGTCCGTGGATCTAGCCGGGGGAATAGTCTCGCCTGCCTCCGGGGCCACCCACGCCTCCCTCTGCCCGCCAGCTCGCCCCATAGCACGCCCCGGGCTGGTATCTTTTGCACCGAAGTAAACTTCCGCACTCCAGTTCAAATGTAATCAATGTTTTTGTTTTGCAGCCTTTGTAGACGGAGTCTTTGTTAGGAGCGCGAATTGTTTCCCCCAACACCCGAGGAAATCCCCGGCCTCAGAGTGCCCCCAAAAGGCAGCCCGGGAAATGCGCAGGGGCGCGCTGACCTTTAGCGAGACAGCTAAGGTTATGCACATAACATTTGCTTGTTTACTTTGCAAAATAAGCAACGAGTTGGAAACTCCGAGCTTCTCGGAGCCTCCGCGCCCTCAAAAAACAGCCTCGGCACCGAGGGCTGCGCCCGGCCGCTCCCGCGCACGGAGCCCGTTACCGGCTTCGCTCTGGATGCGTCGTGATGTCGTGATGCAACTTTAATAACGCGAGCCAGGACTGCTCGGAAAATCACAGCCGTCGCTGGAGGCAAAGGGAAAGGGGAAAAAAAGAGGGAAAAAATGCGCTAAAACGAGGTGCTTGTCCCCAGCCTCCCCAGGACTGGGGGAGGGGGGCAGGGTCAGAGGGGGCGCCGCCTGCGCGGGGGGCGGGGGGCGCAGGGGCCACCGGATCGATGGCCGCAGCGGGCTGATGGCCACTGGTCGTTTTGATGGATATGACTGTAAAAAAAAAAAAGTCCAGATTGGTTCACAGTGGACCTCAAACCATGTCAGCTAAAACCAAAGAGACAAAAAAGTGACAGCTGTGGAGAGCGCACTGCAGGCAGTCAACGGCGCCTGTGATTTATTGTTCCATCTGCCTCGCCGCTGTGAGGACAAGTTCCCCCTGATTTGGTTAAAATGAAAAGGACCTCAGAGAGCGCAACGTGGGTTTTGAAAATGTGCAGAAACTTTTTTTTTTTAATTTCCTGATTTATGTCCCTTTTCCCCTCCAGAAAGTCGGTCCGCTCCGAGCTGCGCGGGAGGGAGGGTGGGCTCGCCCCCGCCCCCAGGGCGCCCCCTGATCTCGGGGTCTGGCCCTGGCGCCCCATTCGGGTCTGCAGGCGCACGGCGCAGGGGGGCGCAGGAGGGGCGCGGGAGGGGCGGCGGTGGGGGGCTGGGGACAAGGGGGCTCGGGCCGGCTCCCCCCCACCTCCCTGGCAGAGTGCGCCCGGCTCCTCCCCCTTTCAGTGCAGCCGAACCCCGAAGATGAAGCCCGGGCCGCCCGCGGAGCGCCCTGTCCAGGCTGCGCCCTCCCCAAACCGCCATCCCCTGGAAATTCGGCCTCCTGTCCTCGGCTCCAATAAAAGTTTTATGCCGGTCAGCACATTTTCAGCCAATTTCCCATGAAGAGGCCTGTTGGTTTCGGTGGTGCATGGAAAGTTCTGCTCTCTCCGCCTGAGCGCGGGGCCCCTGGAGCCCTGACCCGGTGGCCAGCACTTCCTGGCTGGAGGTTTTAGGCCTCACAGGTCCAACCTGGTGTCAAAAGCTGGCCTGTCTTCTGTCTCAGGATGTTGGTTTTACCTCTCAAGTGTTTCCTGAATTTGTGAAAATTCTTTTTCTAGCCGCTTGTCCGTAGTGGCTTAATGCTCAAAAAAATGTTTACTTTTTTTTTTTTTTTTTGAGAGAGAGAGAGCCGAGGGTGGGGGGAGCTCGGCTGGAGGAGGGGACTGACAAAGTGGCAGCAAGAGGAGGAAGAGGAGGCCTGGCAGCTACCGTGGGGCAGGGGCGGCCCCCTGGGGGCCGGTTCTACTTTTGGAACATGTTCCTGTCAGGCAGGGGTCAACATCTTTTACCTCTTTTTTCCATTATTCAAAATAAGTATTGATGTGATGTTTTAGCTATTTAAAAGCCAGCTGCCTTGCTCATTTCAGATACTTTTCCTGGTCTGATTATATGTGGTAATAGCGGGTCTGCGTATCGTCTTTCACAAAATCTAGCCTTTCAGAGCCTCGGTCTTCAAATGATATCAATCAAAATTTATGCAATTCAAAATCCATATGCATAGAGTCCCAGGTCACCTCATTTCATGATAACGGTAAACCACATGTTGTGTACATGTCCAAAACACTTCTCTCCCTCTTGACTGTGTTAACCCTAGGGCCACCCTGCTCTGTACAGCCTGCCCAACTGAGCAGCATAATACATTGATTACTACTTGGCAACGGCGGAAATCTTGAATAATAAAATGGTGCACGAGGTAAATGCAAACTAATAACACAAGGAGAATGTCAATAATATTTGAAGATGCGCGTTAACGTACACAAGCCAGGGTGACCTGGGAGGTGGCAGAGGCCCTTCGCCGGGACACACAGAACCACGGATCATCTCTGACTAACCGTCTTAGAGTCGATCTGCCCTCAAAAGCGATGTCATGGCGTGGGGAGAGTAAGCCCTTGGGTCTGGCCAGGTTCTTCCTCAAGTTGGGGGGGGAGACCCCGGGGCCTCACCCCAGGCAGCCTGACTCCCCAGGTGGGCCTGTTGCTCCTGCACTTGTGTGTGGGGCAGAGAGAAGGGAAGAACCTTCTCCCCCATGAAATCAGCCCAGCCTTAGAATGCCTGATCCTAGGAGGGGAACATGACAGTGAGATTTTTGAGAATTCATTTGCATCAGCTTTGAGACCTGGTCAGTGCAATGCTTGAGGGCTGTTTTTGTTTTTTTATTTTGTTTTTGTGTTTGTTTTTGTTTTTGTTTTTGTTTGTTTGTTTCTTCCTGAAAGCGCTGATAAGCAGGTCGTTCAAAAAGGCATTAATCGCTATACTTGGGGCTTCCGTCCTGATGGGGGATAGGAGCCCGGCTCAGACTGTTTATCACCACGCAGACGTCTGTGCTCTTTAAGTGACGCAAGCCTTCATAGGATCTGTTTTTATCAAAAGCAAAACTGGTAAGCATCCTTCCGTGGTTGCAGGATAGCATTTGCCTCCGACAGGATGCATTATTTACTTCAGGTGTAATATACATTACGAATAAGATTTGCTTTCATGGAAAAGCGTTAAAACATTTGGCAAGGGGAGAGCTGAATATGTTCCTTAATTTGTTTTGGCAACTCTGAAAAACAGAGGTCATTACACACACTTCTCCATTCCAGCACCATAACAAGGAACAAATATTTTAAGAAAATCGAGATATAATTAAAAATACCACAGTGTCTTTGGAATCCAGGAAGCGTGAGTTGGTGAGTGTGACTCTACCACCGCCAGGGCTGTGGAGGGGGGCTTGGGGGGTGAGTGGAGTGGGGGGGGGGCACAGAGTGGGTTTTACAAGGAGCAGAACATTAGAGGCAAAGACTCTGAAAGCATTTCTTCTGGAAATCTTTAAAAACAGCCTAACATCAATTATTCAGCATCAAACTCGATTGGTTTCATTTTCCCTCCCGGAAAACAAGGCTTTTTGAAACACCTACACGTATGTTCACATCCCTGTCGTGGGATAGCCGACGCGCATACGAAAATTAATGCTGAAAAATTAAGCACACTTTTGTTTTGATTAACCGCAATCCGTTCCTAAAACCACAACATGAAAAAGCAGGGAGCGACGCGTCTTCCTCCTCGGCCCTCCGAATGAGCCAAGCCGAAGCAGGAAAGCTGTTGACAAATTAATACTTTAAGAAAATAAACTATGGTCATGTTCAACACAGAGCAACTTTATCCTGATTAATTTGTGTTGGAGGCTCTCCAGGCCCCATTACAAAGCGCTGCAGTTTGTACAAATGTAATTTCCTAATATTTACATGAGGAAAGCCTTAGCAGTTAAGCTTTGCCTCCAGTGTGAGTTTTGTGGTTTGTAAAAAGACAATAAAAATACAGAGAGGTAATTGTAAGCACATTTGAAAAAGAAAAGAAAAAAGAAAGGATTTTTTCTCTCCTCCTCCTTGTAAGAGCCCTATAAAAATGGGCCGTGTGTGCAGACGCTCAGAAAGGGAAGCCGGCGTTTAGCCAGCGAGTTTTAAGTAATGTAACACCTAATACTTAATAATGTAAGCGTGCAACGGAATACAGGTAATGAGCTCGGAGAACACCCACCGTCGCTCCTAACGTGGATCTTTTCCGTCCTGACATAATTCATCTCTGTCCGACGACATGGTCTTGTCATTTTCTGCCTTTATTTATATTGAATGGTGGGCACTCGGAGGACTGTCTGATTTAATAAATAGGGAAAAAAGAAAAATGCAGTCATGATGTGTTGCTTTGTTCTGAGAATATTAAAAAAATAACCTTTAGTTTTAATGAGATTTTCCCCATCAGTTTACACAATTTTCCAGATGCAGAATGAGCTTTTGGCTGTAAAATATTTTATCACATTGTCTTACACAATAAAGATTAGATGTTTTCTCTCTCTCAACTGCACTGCAATTATTTTTTAGTGTTTGCAAATCATAATATCATTTAAAAACCATATTTTATACCTCATCTAAAATACTTTTATAGCGGTATGATGAAAAAAATAACATCTATTTAACTACTCTTTTTAAGTGGCTGTTACGTGCTTTAGTCTAATTTCCCGGGAAAAGGCACAGCTAAAAAGCTTAGCTTTCCTTGAAAACATATCTCTCAAGCAACATCTTTGCAAAAATCCCCAGAATTTAATTCCCTCGACTGGAAAGCCCAGAGTGCCTGAGTGTAAAAATAGTAGTCCTTGTCATTTCACATTCATTAAGTGTGAAACTCAGAAATTAATAATGTAAAAATATGCTTTTTAATTAGTCTTACATTCTGCCCAATGTACTTAAATGGGATCAGCGGCTCCCTAATGATTTTTTTCTTAATAAAGTATTAGCCTGTGATGCACGGAGGTTGACAGGTATGATAAACTGGAAAGTAGTTTTGGAGGCGTGTGAATGATTCCAAAATAGTGTTCACCCATTTAAATGTAATTAACATCAGGGAGCAATATTCCAAGAACAGAAGCCCACAAGATTTTTATTTCAGGATTTTTTTTTTTTTTCATTTCTTATTTTATGAGTAGTTTGATGATTGTAGCAGTGATTTTATAATTTAATTACCTTTGCTGAAAGCTAAGCTTCCACTAAAAGCAGGTCAACAGAATCATAAAGCAATCTTCAAAAATATTAAAAAGAAAGTAAATCCCGTTAGACAGGCTCTTCAAGTGTGACACGCGTGTGTACATTTATTTACATGTGTGTGTATATGTGTGTGTACATATATGTGTGTGTCTACGTGCATGTGTTTATATCAGAGACGGATGCAGAGATAGATCGGTGGAGGCGTGGGGTGTGTCTACATGGTTCTAGAAGGGAAGTATTTCACTCGTGGTGATGAAGACTATTGGGAAGGAATTGTGGTAACTTGTCCTTGGAACAGAATTGATGTCAGGAATTTTTAAGTGCTACGGTTTGGGAAAAAGCATAAGAAGACCCCCAAAGAGTGTATTTGATCAACATAAAAAAATTAAAAGGGACCGCTGAGTAAGAGACGGAAGTCAGTTGTCACCTGATCGTCCTCTGATGAGCAGCTTCCAAAACACAGCCGCAACTTTGAGCAGGTCTACTATTTTAAGTCACCAGGAATAAACGCAAGATGGATTTCTTAGCACATTAGCATGCTGACTGTCAGTGTTGTTTACTCAAGGTCCTCCCCTCAGATCTCTGAGTTTCTGAGTCCCAAATGATGGTCGCTTTCAACTCAGTAGACAAGAGAACACTGACATGACATGTAAAATATATGACAGAATCCAAAATGTCTTGAATTTACCCCTTAACCGAAGAGGGTCGGCTCACAGACTGGGCTCCGTGTCCATTCCGGGAGGACCGCCAGAAGCCCACTGGACACTGGAAGCTTGTGTGACAATGTCTGATGGCCATCCCTGGGTGACCGCAGCCTAGACACAGCACCTGAAGACCAGCAAAGAGGACCACAGAACCCAAACTCGTGATCCACAGTCTGTCTGCCCACGAGGTTGACAGGGCCTCGGGGAGTTTCTTTCTTAATTAGCCTCAACAACAAAAGAGGAGACACAGCCATGACTTGTCATTTACCCAGCAAACAGCCCTCATTGAGCACTGACAGTTACCGAAATTTTCATCTGTTCAAGAAGCAGCCTAGACTGTGAAGGCATGGACAGTCATTTGGCCACTCCTATGGAACTGAGCTCAATGGTCGGGAAACCAGTCCCTTCTTGCCAGCTGGGCGTGCACAGCCTAATTCCTCTGAATGATCACAGAACCCTCCTCACTGATATATTCCTTTCCACACACTGACATCAGTGTTCAATATTTATTGGAAACCCTTAAAGAGAAGATCTAGCAGCTGTGTTAGGGAGATGTTTGAATCCTTGGCAGTGGGCTGTGTCTTCTGTTTACACAATAAACAGTTTACACAACTTTATTATCAATCATTTCACTATTGTATTTTTTGAAGCAAAAGTGGGAGGCTGTATAGAGGGCACTCATTTTCATATTTCCCTAAAACGCAGGTGGGCAAATTCCAACTAGAGGCTCCGTGACGACAGTGTAGGGGATTTTCTGACTCAGGGCAGAATTCCCAGCTCCCGGGGTTAAGCCCCACCCACACGTGTAGGATAAATGGTGGGTGAGCGATTAAAAATGTCAGATAGGAAGTGTTCTCTGTGTCACCTCAGATCCAGCCAGAGCCTTGGTAGATATGACTTTCTTGGTATTTTTCTGACATAAACTAGAAATGCATTGTTCCGCTTCCCAGCCTATTGTACTAAGTACTGAAAAGTCACAGCCAAGCTAAAATTGCAGAGTTAGTAGATGAATAAGTTATGGGGCTGTAAGGTACGGCGTAGCGGCTCCAGCTAGCAGCCCTGCCTTATATGCTGGGACGTTGCTAAGAGGCTAGATCTTAAATGTTCTCACCACAAAAAAAGGAAGGATCGTTGCGTGCAAGATAGCGGTTCTAGCCCTGGTAATGATACCGCAGTGTACGAATGAATCAAGTCAATGCGCTGTAGCCTTTAAGCTTACATAAGGTTACATGTCAGTTACATCAACAGGCACAAACCACAGAGAGCCACGCGTCTGCCGCGTCACGGAGCCCGAACTGGCCTTTATAGCCCTTAACCACTCAGACATCATCCATTCTTAAATCAGCCCGTGGACACTGAGACTTCACTTCTGACGCTGTCTGCTGGGAGTTTCATCATCAAGATGTGTCTGCGGAGCGGCGATAAATTTACCTAAAATCGTGAATTATAGCTAATGCCACAGATTTCTCTTACTGTAAAACAGATGTGCCTTTTCTCTTACTATGTTAGAGAAGCTTGTCCTTGTGGGTGATTCACTCTCATTTTGTTGGAGAAACACTAAGATGCTAAATAACCTTTCGACCAGGGGTCATTTTAATTATATTCAGTGTTATATGAAGGATCGTGTCAAAATGAGTTCATTCGTTTATTTGTATGTTTTTGAATTACATAGAATAAGTCATCAAAAGTGATTTAATAATCTGGAAGTCAAGGGCACCTGGGTGGCTCAGTTGGTTAAACATCAGACTCTAGATTTCAGCTCAGGTCTTGCTGTCATGGCCGAGAGTTCAAGCTCTGTGTTGGGCTCCATGTTGGGCAAGGAGGCTACTTTGGAAAAAAAAAAAAAAAAAATTTCAAATAGTCGTCTGGAAGTCAGACACAGAAAATATATCGCGTTCATCTAACGTTACTCCTACTGATTTAATTGCAAATTTCATGAAGACAGGATTGAAAACCCAAGAAGTGGTGACCATTACTTAAACATGGTATTCACAAAAATAACAAAATATGCAATATCAGTTTTCTCCAGTGAGTGTCCTTAGTCGGCTGGTGGTCCTCTCTCCCGGTTCCCTTCCTTCCTTCTCTCCTTCCTTCCTGACTTCTAAATCCAGGAGTGAGGCGCATCTATCTTCCTTTACTCTGACTTCGTTCTTGGAAAATGGGACTTACACCATTCCCTTCAGAGGAATTTAATTTCTTTCTTGAATGAAGGGAACTACTCTGAAAATTTCAACCTCTGGGGAGAAAACCAGAGCCTTTTACATTGTCTGGACAATCCCGGAGACATGAAAAGTATTTTCTGGAAACTTCAGCTTCAGGTTGGTCCCCTTGACAGGGCGGACAGTCCGGGTGTCTCAAAGGGCTGCTGATGCATCCGTCTCCCCCCATGACAGACCTGGGGGCCGTGGGTCCTCTGCTCCCGGACCTACAAGACAGTAGTTCTAGGCAGACGAGATCTGCCTCCCACCAGCCTTGCCTCCAAGGCCGCTCCAGTTTCTAAGATGTGATGGTCCCAAAGTAGGCCCACTTCTTTTTGTGGACCCACCAAGGATTCCAGTTTGCTTAAGTGTGAAATGGAATCAGAGGCATTAATGGAGACTTAAGGACAAATCACTGGGCGCACACAGATGAAGCGAGAGCACACATCAGTGAGAGCAAAAGACCTGCTTCTAAGGGACACACGAGTCCTAACCCTGGGATGAGGGAGCAGGGGACATCATACTGGGGATGTGCTTCCTGCCCAGAAGGATGGCAACAGCTCCCATAACAGGTTTTCTTAATGGCCAATCCATGCTCTGGCATTTGTGCAGGAACCCGAGGGACCCCTTGTTTACCGACTGCCTGAAAGAACACGCCGCCGGGTTAGGAACACAGAACCAGAAGAGACCTGGGAAATCCAATGGACATGAGTAAAATACAAACCACTGCAAATGGCCCAGGTACACGAATTTCAAGGATCCAATTACCCTGAAGTTTTTCGGCAATCTCAAGAAAACCGCAGAGACACAGAATAAAGACGCACCCCTACCACCTTGGGTCTTTCTCCAGAGCTGCCTTCAGCTCCCGTCAGAGGGAGAGCCTGGTGGCCCCAGTGCCCACCCCTGCGTCCTTCTAGTCCATCTCACCCTCGACAAAACAAGGGAGGACTCTCCTTGGTCCCAGATTTGGAGATAAACCCGCATTTCCAGTGGAATGTCAGTGGAATGCAAGATGACATTTAGTGGAGAAAAGAAAACAAATTTGTTATTAGTTTTCACGACTGTCTAAACAGTGCAGTAATGAACAGGAGTCCTACAGTCGGTTCATTGAGGGCATGTCTAGGAAGCCTTAGTCAACAGAGAGTGTGTGTGTGAACAGAGAGTGTGTGTGTGAACAGAGAGTGTGAGTGTGAAGACGGAATTTGCAATTCCTCAACCACCCACTGACACGGGTTTGAGGAAATGATTCTCCCAAAGCTGGGTTTGATGGGGAGCGTTCCTAGTCTCAGCCGCCAGTCGGCTATGCCCCAAGTCTATCCCCACTTTAAGCATAAGGAGTATGGCTTCAAGAATCCCTCCTAATCCCCAAGGCTCGGGGCAGGCAGAGTTTCGGGTGAGGTCTGCTCTGAACCGCCATCGGTCCTTGCGATGACGGCCCATAGTGTTGGCAAACTTTATGCCCACATTCACACATACCCTGTTCCACCATCTTCCAGCTCAAGAAAAGCTACCGTGCTGCGAGCTGATGTTAAAAAGCAGGGTCCCAGCTCTGCCAGTTCTCCGAGAACATGAAGTCATCCGGTTCTGGGATGTGAAGGGAAAGTCACCTGCTTGGGGGGGAAAGTGCAGCTCTGAGGCTAGGACAGCATGAGGCGGGCCGGGAACGTGCGGACCTGGAGGAAAGAGCCTTCCCAAGGGATGTCCGTCCGTTAAAGCGGAGCCCATTTAAACACGGCCCGAGGATGACCCTCTTGGCAGTTCAGACTGAACAATCCTGACTCAGTTGCCAGCCAGTCGGGGGTACCGCATTCTTTGATCATCCGCAGGACAGGGGGCCTGGCAATTCATCACGCTCTGGGAGGAGCTCCCGCATGACCATGGCAGGTGGTGCTGGACAGCGCCAACGGATGAGGGTCTGGAGCTTTCTGGGATTCACCTTTGGGAGCCCCCCACCCCAGGGTCAGCCCAAATACTGAACTGAGAGCTGATTCCCTCTCGTGAGGGTCAACGAGGCAAGCAGGCCAAGGCTGGCCTTTGTGTGGGGAAGGCAAGCATTGTTTCCTATCCAAATGACCTTTAAGATTAGTCTAGAATAAAGGACTTTTTTGTGGG
Organism: Mustela erminea; assembly: GCF_009829155.1. NCBI lineage: Eukaryota > Metazoa > Chordata > Mammalia > Carnivora > Mustelidae > Mustela > Mustela erminea. Next base: position 88,145,870 of record NC_045627.1, on the reverse strand, counting down.
CTCAGAAATTCATTCTGGTGTCACGTATGCTAACTGAAAGTGTCAGCGGGGGGACCCGCAGCCCGAGACCAAGAGGGGCTCGCACACTTGCTGAGAGGTTCCAAATCTTTGGAAGGCTCGGGGGGCGTCTGAGCTTCCGTTTCTTAAAGGCAGGCCTCCCACCCCAGTTGGCTGTAGTTCAGTCCTCAAAAGGCATAGGCACTGATTTCTCTAGGTGTGGATCTTCACGAAATAAATCCTAAATGCTACTGGAAAGTAGGGGAAAAAAATTACAGGTTTCTCATAATCCCGAACACGTCCACTAATGAACAGCAGATGGCGCTACAAAAATCACTGGTGTGAAGACTTGGGGGAGAAAAGGAACCTTTTAACCTGAAAACCAATTCACTCAGAACCATTTCAAAATAGGAATAGGACTGTTCTTTGTGGTTTGAAATGTCAGCGAGTCTGTTTCATGCTGGAACTCGGGCAGAGTATCCCCACATCCTCCTGAGTTAAAATTAACTTACTGTTTTAACATGGATTTTTTTTTTTTTAAATAATGCCTCCTCCTCCAATACAGTTTGCCAGAAGAAAAAATAATTGTCTGCAATTCACTGAATCACAGCAGCCTCACGCCCTAGGATCTCAGAACAGGGACGAGCCATGTAGAGCCCCTCCATGGCGTCCGCGCACACGCCGCACACGCCATGCCTTTACACACACAAGTTCTTGTGATCCTTGATTTTTACTGGATTTAATCCCCTGCACCAGCCCCAGCGCAAGGCATCCGCGTATCAAGCTTCAGGCCATGCCCAGACTTGCGTGAAAACAAGGCACGAGGACGAGGATCAAGTAAGGGTCTTGTTGAGAAAGGGCACAAACCGAAACAGGATGCCGGTGCGTCCCCCTGGGCTCTGCCAGTGAAGACCCCGAGCCCTGGGGTCTCCCCGCGGAGCCGAGGCGAGCCCGTCCTCGCCAGGGGCTGCAACCCTGCCAAGGTTCTCCCAGGCTCACCTGGCTCCAAGACGTGTTCTTAGCTGCCAGCCGAGTCCTTGGGGTGACAGAGATGGGCAAGGAGCAGATGGACAGATGCCACTTCTGGACAAATCCGGTCCACGAGTGTGTCGGTGAATCGAAGGCTGCCAGATACGGCTGTGCATTGGGGCCCACTCTTAACCCCGAGAAAGAGCAAGAAGGCGCCCGCCTCTGGCGAGGAGGAGCCGTGCTGCCCCACGAAAGCTGTGATTTTATGCTTGTGATATAGACGGGAGCAATTAACAAGTGTAAGTTGTTTCAAAATAAGCTTAAATCTGCATTTTATGTGTGAAGTTTCCAGCTGTAACGGGATTATGATGTCAGCAGAGGGAGGGGAGTCCGCAGCTGCAGCCGGCGGTCGAGGTGGCAGGCAGCTGTTCCAGTAGAGAACTAATGGTGATTAATTCTTATTATGTGTTTGAAGATTTCACAAAGAGTTCAGGACCCAGCTCTTCCCACGGGGGAGGAAGTAAGGGGGGGATTTCTCTGAAAAGGACTCAGAGAAGAGTCTGTGCGCTCACCGTGCTGCCCAGACCGTCACCTGGCCAACCCGGTCATTTTGTTTTTCCGTTTTAATTCCATTCAGTGTTTTGAGCAGCCCAGATGCCCCTGGTCTCTGCCAGGTCACACCCAGAAAAGCTGGTACAGAGTGATGTCTCGCTCCGTCTCCCCCCGAGGCTGAGACCTGGTGTTCACAGCATCCCCTACTTGGGAAGTGCCGGCTGCCGTCAGTTATGGGGACATGGGCCCAGCCCCCGAAAGTGTGATGGATGCCCCAGGCTGGGCTTACCACGCCCTGGCAGGTGGCAGCTTCCTGTGTGGAAGCTGAGATCTCTAACGGGATCTTAGAAAACTCTCTAAAAAAATCCAGGTTAACTTTGATCTCTAACCAAGAGTATAATCTGAGGCAGGTTACGAGGGTGGTAAGACACTCATTCATTTCTGAGGTCTTATGTAACTTGCGTTTCCATAAAAGGTGGTCTTTTCCCCTGCAGCTTTGAAGACAAAATCGAATATTGTATTTTCAAGGGGGAAAATTAAACAACAACAACAAAAGAAAACCTCTCAGATGCTACAAAATAAGGAAGTTACATAAAATACAGCCAAGAATAATATCTAAAGTAACAGGATAATTTTTAAATAAAAAACAATCCAAATAAGAGAAAACATATCTCATAAACTTTTATGTAAAATACGTCTGGCCAAGCTTTCATTCGTAAAGACATAAATTAAAGTTCAGAAGCAAGTAGCTTGAAAGTCAGAACCCTCCGTCCTTCTGCTAGGCCAGCAATTGCCCAGCTAGAAGACACTAGAGAAGTCGGCGTCTTCATTTGTAAAACCTGTTATCACGGAGAGCGCCTCCAGCTGTAAAATGCGCTCCCTGTGAAGGCAGGAGAATGACCGGGCAATGAGCTCGCTGGGTCCTGGGCTCAGAAACCGCCCCGATCAAGCCAGGCAGCTCACGGGCCCTCAGGCGGGACTCCACGTTCTCATGGAAGCTTCCCAGACCCCCTTTCCCTCACTCTGTGGAAGTCAGTTTTTTCGTTTTGTTTTGTTTTTGTTTTTTAAGTGTACGTAGACCTACACAATAGGAAGGAGGAAGAAACAACTCAGGCAGTGACTGGATTTGCAGGAGACAAGGAGTAGAGGCGGGGGCCGTAGTTGGACAGGGCCGCCGTCACGAAGGCTGCAGGAAAGGGCGGCTCAGCCCCTGCTCACCGGGTCCGCTCTCGGACAGGGTCTAGGACGTCTTTCCCTCCGCGCGTGCATTTTCTGCAGACCGGGGCATTCCTCCACACGGGGCAGAACGCGGCCGGGCTGAGATGCAGACGGTGCGGAATACTGACGGCGTCCTTTCCAGCCGGGCCTTCTGGCACTGACATGGTCCTAGGGCTTGGGGATGGAAACAAAGAGCCCTTGTATCCCTGCTTCCTATCTGGGGGAAGATCAAATTGCTCGGTCCTCATTCCCCCTTCCAACTAAAAAAAAAAAAAAGAGAGAGAGAGAGAGAGAGAGAAAATTACAGAGTTGAAACCAGAAAAGAAGTTTGACGCCCACTAACGACACGTAGGCTCTGCAGCGACAGGAGCAGCCGCGCGGGGCGGACGATTTAATTTCAGGGGTGATGCCGTTGACCCCGAACTCATCAGACTCCACAGAACCCACGAGATCCTGGCCTTGGGGCGACTCCTGCTCTGTCCCTGCGGAAACGTTGGAGCTCGCCTCATTTCCCTTACGGCACTGCCTTGGTGACTCGATGATCACAGCCATCGTGGACTTTAGCTTCTTTTATCTTCAAAGCGAAGGCAGAGCGACGGGACACTGTCCACTCTCTGCGCCCCCCCACTCCGCTTCTGGTGGTAGAGCCGCCGTCCCGGGGTCTGAGCGGCAGCCACCCCAGGGCAGCGTCCGTGGGGCGCCTGTCACTTGAAGCTTAGAACTTGGCCAAAGCTAAGCAGAGGAGAAAACAACCACCAGAGACACACGTAACCTTCAGCTTAACTTGCACGGGACCTTGGTCTTTTGAGGCGGTGGTGACTTTGGTGAGTGGCCACAAGGCAGGCTTCCGTGTCCTCTTGAAGGACACCTTCCCGCCGTGGGCTGGGGGGTGCGGCTGGGTGGCCGAGAGCTCCCCAGCTCGGCACACGTGGCCATCCCCAGTGCACCGGGAGCTGGAGCATATGAGCTTTCCGTGCAGCCCGGTGGCAGGGCCCAGCAGAGGAGCGGTCACAGCTGCTGTGCTCCGCAGACTCTAACAGCCAAAGGTAGGGGGTCCTGGAGGGGTGCCAGGAACTGCCTGAGAGGTCAGGGGAGGGGGAGGCGGCGTGATGGGAAGGGGGGAGTGCGGAAGGAGGCTGTAATGGGATGGCACGCTGCCCGGATTCATGGGGCATAAAGACGGGAGGCGGCTGGGGCAGCGGAGGATCCTAGGGACGCAGGGCCACCGGGCCTGGGACGGGTCGCAGACAGCGGCGCGGGAAGACAGTCTGGGCGGGAGGGATCGGCGTCCGAGCATGCTTTCCAATCTGGTCCTAAGTATCAGCCGAGATCTAGCGGCACATTTTAACGCATAAATTGCAAAAATGCTGATCAGATCCTGAGGAAAATGTCCCTTTCTTTGCAAGAGGGCAAGCATTCCTGAGAGGTTCACCCTTAATTGATGAAAACCTGCAGATTAAGGCGAGGCTACGTTGGAGGATAGGAAGATACTTCACCGAATTGTGTATAATGTGTTTTAGCAAAAGCTGCTCCCGGTTCTGACTTGCACAGTACATGTAGACACGATCGGGTGTGTACATCCATAGATAGATGTACATATATTTCTACACGCATATGTATCCATATTCACATATACATGTATATATTTATAAAGCCCATTATTTCAAAATGTTTCGCTGTTTCATTTCAATTTCCACCGCCTTGAAAATAATAAACAGTACGGCACCTTTGGGCTCATTCGGAATATGCCTAGGCTCCCTGGACAAGAAACAGCCTAACATCCAAGCGCTCAAGAAGCAAAGGGAGGCCACAGAAGGTACCACGGTGGGCCTCCAAGGACCAGAGAGCAAGAGAGGAAGAGGCGAGACGGTGGCCGAGCAGTGAGGAAGGCCTCCGGGGGCGGGGGCGGGGGGAGCAGTGAGCAGAGCGCAGGGGAAGAGAAGCAGGAGGCGAGCAGGTGAGCAGGAGAATGGCCCATCCGTCTGGGGCTGATGCTCTTTGTCAGAGTGAAACGGCGGCCCAGGAGGGTTCCCAGTCCATCAGGAAACCAGCAGGGAACCCGGCCAGAGGCCCCCACCCCGTTCTTTCTCTTCTTACTTCTGTCCGCCCTTAACCCCTCCTAGAAGACCATACGTCACGTCGGCTTCCCTTACTCATCATCTTTATTCTGTTTTGTCCAGCTGATTCCACTAAGAGGGAAGCACCAGGAAGGCAGGCATCAGTCTGTTTTGTTTGCTGATGGCTCCCCAGGGCCTAGAACAGCACCTGTTAATAGCGGATGCTCCAAAAACATAACAGCGATTTGTCCGAGTAAAGGAAGTAAAACACAGGGTCCTCCTCACCCTTGAAAACACTTCACAGCGTTTGTTCGCACGAGAAAACCAGAGCCCATCAGCCTGAGAGCGGTCACGAGTGGTTCCATCCGCCCAGAAACATCAAGTAGCAGCTCAAGACCACTTCGGAAATTCGACCCGCTCCAGTTCATCACATGTCACCAGCAGGTACCTTTTGGGACCGAGGGAATTAGCAAACAAATTTCACAAACCACCGGCAGTTATTTTTAGTGAGGTAGTGGGAAATGAGAGCCTAGAGGAGAAATGGCAAGCATGGATGGGAGGGTGATTTTTTTTAACTCAAAACGAAGATTGATCCTGATTCTTACCATCTGGGAGCGAACCCAAATCCCTAGGAAAATAAGGCTCCCTCTAGTCAAGGTAAAATTAAAGAGACATGGCAATCCATACTCATTAACGGTCCCATAGAGCATCAGGAATGGCTCACTCTTACCCCGGCTCCTTGGCTGGTGTGTCTAGAACTCGTCTTGCAGAGGAATATAGTAAATATATTTACATTGTTTATGAACATGTCTTGATTGCAGTTAAACAATTGATGGAAGTTAATCCCATTTGGTTTGTGTAAAAAATGGTTGTTCAGAGCCTGAAAACATATCTGAGTGATGACAAATTGGATTTACTGATTTGGGGAGATAGCCTGTAGGGATGGGAACAGATGAAAAATGCATCGGCAGTTGGGATATCGAAGTACGTAAATGATTTAAAGCAGCCTTGGAAGGAGTTTGTTATAAGTGAGTTGCCAGGAGGATTTCCGACCCTACTTGTCGGGCTGTCTCCTCCCTCTGGTGCGCAGCGGGGGCCCGCATGCCCACCCCCTCCGCTTCCCCGCTGCCCCTCAGCATGCTTTCCTGCCTCTGCTCCCGATGGCCTTTGCTTGCGCCTGACTTGGGATGGAGCGCTACCAATTGCTAACGATCACAACTTTTGTTTCGCCACCGGTGTCCCTCGGACCACCATGCCCAGGGAGGGAGGACCCCGGAGAGCCCCCACAGATGGCTGCTGTCTTCGGCTATAGGGCAGTATGGCCAGACTCCCTCAACTTACACGTGAAAATCAAGTCCGAGAGAGAGAGAGAGAGAGAAAGCAAGCGAGAGAGCACAGTGCGTGCCTCAACTCACGACTGATGGAGACAGAACCAAAACTCTTCTCCCTGACCACGCACGCTGTCTGCTCCACTCGGCAAGCCTCTTTCCTCCAAAGGGAACGGGCCCCCTCTGACCCACCCAGTTCCCTCACTGGATATCAGAAGGACAGGATCTCATCCATCACTTATTTTTAGCCTGCCTTGGAAAGCTTCCAGTAGCCAAAGGCATAGAGGTGACCTGTTATTTTGTTTCTACGGTTATACAACATTCTGAGAAAAGAAAAAAAGAAAGGCAGGAAAAAAAAAATCAGTCCACCGACCCAGAGGTAATCTCCAAGAGGGACACATTTTACCACACGTTTCACTGCAAAGCACTGGTGGGAAGGATAGATCGATGGTACAGACCGATGACGGGGGATTGATAGGAAGCTAGATGACGGATGGAGGTAGAGAGAGAGAGAGAGAGAGGCTAAGAGTATTGTTTGAAGATGGACAGGCCCCGCCACGCTGTTCCTCATGGGTCACAATCCTGGCTGGCCAGTGGGACCCACATAGAGCTTGGTGCGGTGAAAAGAATTTAGAGCGGTGATCTGGCATCTCGGAGGCCTCGGCCCTACCCACCCTGAACGAGGATTTCCCACCGGTTGGGGGATCCCAACATCACCCCGTACATGGGGAACAAGGTATTTCACAGGTACGGTCAGGTGGAGCAGAGGAGGGCAGAGTAATGCCCGTCATAATAGTAACGATAGCGACAATGACTTCGGGACATTCTGAGTCTTCATAGCACCCCTCTTCTCAGATGTCTAGGCTTCCTTTTGGGGGCATGGCATCCTTCCTATCAAAGAAAGTGGAGCCAGTGGTCCACCCTGACCATCCGTCCATCAGACACAGGGGCAAGAATTTAAAAGCAGTGCTCAGAGTGGTGGGTCCCAGGGGGACCCTCATGGGGCTTATGAGTTGCTACATTCCTCGCAGAGCTTTCTGTCGGGTTGAGGAGACGGGCACCACCCGGGCTGTGGTGGGGGGCACCGCTGGGTTCTACCCTCAGCACCACCCAGCCTCATCTCGGCTTCCAAGTCTACTTGACCTTCCAACTGTAGCTCCAAACATCAGCTGCTCTCACATCACTGGTTCTTTCCTTTGCGCCAAGTTTCCTGTCCTGTGCTTTATGCCGTTACTGTGTTTCGTCCTCACGTCATCTATGGACTTTCATTTTAGCCTTTACTTTGCCTGTAAGAAGTCAGAGGACCGGGGAAGATTGGCCACCTGCCAACCGGCCACCACCACTGCGGAACCTGCCACACGGTAGACCTCAGTGAGTAACACTGAGTGGTTCCGTGAAAGCACCGGGATTTGAACCCAGCGCACACCCCCCGGCAGTCAAGACACAGCAGGAGCCAGAGGGAAGGGACAGAATGGATCTGCCATAGGGGGAGGATAGCAGAGGTAGACGTGCTGACCGGAGCCCTCTTTGCCAAGAGCAGATAAAGACGGGATAAGAGTCCAGGGGCTCCCAGGCTGGTCGGCTGCTGCAGAGGGCAACAGGGTGGTTGGGATGCAGAGTGGTTTTTCAACACCTCAGACTCTTCTCAAAGTGCTTTACAACCGGCCATACTTTCTCAGTGATGGTCTCCGGCAACCCCTTCCGAGCTCCATCTGCTTGATTCATCTCTCCCACTTTAAAAACTCCTCGTCTTATTAATTATAAGACATCTTACAGTGACATGGGAGACTTCTCGAACCCCAAGATCTGCACATGCGGATAACCGCAGCCTCAAGGGTCTGTGGATTTTGTGGGATAAATGCATGTTCTGGGAACTCCCTTTGCCATCAATGGCCTCTCTGGTATCCCCGATCACCGGAAAGCCGTGTTTCCCCGGGCTGGGCTTTGCTGCAGCTGAGAAGTAAGAGGCACCTAGGTCACGCTGTTAGCGCCTGTGCTTTGCGGTGGCCAAAGGGACCCAGAGATTGAGGACAACACAGTTCCCGTGGAGAGGGCCGGACTGGACCAGAGCCCAGGATATCTGCCTCCTCGTACTCAAAGCCGGCGAACTAAGGGTGTCGGGGATAAGCAGAGGTGGTTATTCCTTTCTCCACATGCTGACAGCCCTCTTGCTTCTTGCCCACGTGCCCCTAGGAAGTGACCCCTGCTGAGGCAGACCCTCCCCTGCTTGGCCTTCAAAGGAAGGCAAGGCTCTTAGAGCCACAGGCAGTGAGAGAGGTGTCTCACGAATGTACAGAGAATGTGTCCTGCTGAACAACCATCAGGAACCAAACAGCTAATGGGCCAGGCTTCAGTCTTATTGGGCCAAGGGCCCCCAGGCAGTTCCCCCGGGGCTGCTTCAAGTCAATCTTTTTTTTGTTTTTTTTTTTAATAAACTTGTAGTTGCTGAATAACAAAAACAGACATAAAACTCCAATAGCAGACCCAGATTGCAAGAGGCTGTATTTTTTACTTCAGATAAAAATGAGAGGTTGCTTGGCTATGCGGAAGGTGTCCTGACGAGCCCCACACCGGGCTGCATCCCACGGGCAGGAAATGTCCCGTGCCAGCCCTGGGACTCGCCCCTGCATTTGCAGGTGACCTGGAGGCGGGTCTCTAGACGCAGTGGGACAGACGAGGCCCATCTGAGAGTTTGGATCAGGGGAGAAACAGATGTATGAATGGACCTGACTCGCCGTGTCTATCTGGGAGATGCCTTTTGGAGGAAACAAATAAATAAACAAAAGCTTTATTTTGTTGTGGAGGAGCTTTTAAAATAATCCCTTAAAATTATTTTAAGATGAAAATGTCGTTTCTCTTCTGTGGAAATAAAAAAGGAAATAAAAAAGGAAGATGGGCCAGACGGCCCTTTCTCTGGACAATCAGGAATTCTTTCCAGAAACAAGTCACTCTTTTCATACAACGGCAAAGAGGAAGAGGCAGGGAAAGCTACCGCGGTACTCCCGGGGGTGTCCTCCTCAGACAGCCGAGAGAGCGGGTCAGACCAGGTGGGTGGCAAAGCTGGGTGGCCATCAGCCTTGCCCTCGGTTTGTTCTCTCATTATTTCATTCATCCCTGCCCCCTCCCCGGCTGATGTAAGAGCCAAGGAACCCCAGGAGGGAAGGCACTGCCTGAGTTGCGTCAGGGACAGAAATCAGGCCCCAAACACCAGAGCTCGTCCTGGGCTCTCCCCAAGCTCAGCCACGGTGGCTTACTTTGGGGAAACTCCTCTTCTCCCACACTCAGCTTCTTCACCTCCAGACTGACAGGATGGAATGTTCTAGAAGGTCCTTCCATAGCCTGGGACAGAGGTTATTTCTCTGCACAAAGTAGATCAAGCTGCTCTCAGCTGAGAGAATAGAGGCCACGGCCACTGGGCGGGATTCTAACATCACGTGAGAAGGGCCGTTCCCACGGGGGCAGGCGTGGCTGGGGGCGTCCACGGAGGCGGGTCTGGCAGAACTCCACTCATCCCTACAGCGGAGCCCTGGCCTGGAGGTGGCACGGGGCACAGCGTGCAGTACAGATATTGGTTTAGCGAGATGTAAGGCCCCGGAGAAGGCTTGCGTGCACAGGTCAGTCAGACACTGAATTCATTGGTGATGCTCAGAGACAGCTCAGGTGACCTAGAGGGCTGTCCCTTCGGTGATGGGGACACTGGGTGCTGCCCATTGGGGTTGTCTTTTAACTGTGACTTCAGAGTCTCTCTATATGAGGGGCATCCTTCACCTTTGCTGTGATGTAGCCCCAGGTCCCTGGAGTAGACAGGTAGTGTAGACACCACTGGCTCCTCAAATTCACAGGGCTGGGCTGGGTGGAAGCCACATGGGGTGGGGCTGGTGTCCGGGGCGACAAGGGGACTGTAGGAGAAGCGGGCCCTGGAGGCAGGATCCGTGTGGGCTCCTGGTCTCCCCCTGCTTGGCTGATACGCGAAACCAAATGCAAGGGACAGAGAAGGGAGGAGATTGTGTGTTCCGGCGGAGGAAAGGGGAAGAAAGGCCGTCGGTCCTGTCCTCTCGAGAGCAGGGCCTCAAGTGTTCGAACGGACGGGCAGTGTCCCATTCCGTCTGCTTGGTCACGCTCTCATGGCTATCAAAGGACGTCCTATGGGCCTCTAGAGGGATGTCCAGCCCCCGCGTCCATGTGTCAATCCTTCACTCCGTCTCCGTGGCAGAGACAAGACCACCGCTGACCGCCACTCTTGCCTGAAACCTCGAATGGTTTCCTTGGCCAAATGACCATTAAAGAAATAATGGATTTTCACTCAGCATTGTCTTTTCCCCCGACTCACCATTTGAAGCAGTCCTGCTGAGAAACTCCTTGAAAATACAGCTTGAAATGTGATGACGTAGACCCTACGTCTTCCTGTCACTTTTAGGTAGAGACCGGGATCGGGGATTATGCCCGCACGGACTCTAAACGCCGGACAGAAGCTGAGCCTCATTGGAGAAGGTCTTGACGCTCTGATGTGCCGATCTTTCTGGAACCAAATCCGTGTCTTAAACTTTCTTGGGGCCACGTGACCCCTGCAACAGGAGGCGTGGGCACCCACGTCATCTGGGGGGCCCCGCAGAAGAGGCGGGGGGAGCACATGTTGGGATTAGGTGGCACGGGGGCTCACGGTAAGAGGCTGAGAAAGTGGCCCTGGAGACGGGCCCCGGAAGGTCTGAGGGGAAGCAAGGTCCCCCACCGTCACCCAGGATGAGTGGCCAGCTCACCCGCCCCCACGCCCTCTGGTTTCCATCATCTTCAAACATCAAAAGCGGAGACGAGCGCAGGGAGGCTGGGGAGAGAACATTCTGCCTCTCGACACTCCCCAGATGGCTCCAGCCCTACAGTCCTCTCTCTGGTGACTTTTTTACCAAAGCAAAATCATCGTGTCGGGGCCGCGTCTGCCTCATACTCTCCTTGAGAGCGAAGCACGAGGCAGCTAAAAGCATTCCTTTGGAGAAGTTATCTCATCCACCAGGGCTTGTAGGGCCCCTGGAGCGGAGAGGGGCCGTGCATGTGGGGGCGCACCCCTGCGTGGGCCCCGCATCACCCCCCCCACCTCCGTGCTGGGGCCTGTCAGGTATCAGGGAAATCTCTGGGTTTTGGCAATGGGGCACTTTAGGGGCATCGGTCCTGAATGCATGACGGCATTGCATTTTTAATTAGGATGATGTTAAATGAACTTAATGGGTGACTCTCTCCCGATTCACAGAGCATTTTTATAACGTTTATTAAAAAAGGCCAAAGTTTATTTTACAATCAGTAATAAAAGGGAACACAAAAATGCAGCAATGGGCGCAATGGCCCTAACACGTCCGTTTGGTCCACAAACCGCATATTATTCGAGCTCGATAAGTGACGAGGAGAACACATTTGAAGTCCTGTGCAGTGTTTGATCACCTTACTTAATAACAACAGATGCTGCGAGCGGCAGCATTTTGAAAGGCGCTCTGTCTGCGGCTGGTTATGAAATGGCGGGACATTTGGCTTCCTCGCGCATCACACCATTTGAAAACCGTAGAGCCCCATAAATGGCCAACGAGAGGTAGGAAAATGTAGCTCCTGTCTGCACAGTACGAGTCATTTCATTCCAGTGATGCAAAACAGCAGAGCCGCCTTTCAAAAGAAAAGTCTGTAGAAACTTGCCAGGCTCTATCGTGTCTAGCAGCAGAGGAAACACACTCGCAGCTAGCACCGCCAAACGTCGGTGAAAAACAGACTTAATAAAGTGGTTTTAATAAAGAAATGCTATTTTCCCATCTAGTGTTGTGTCATGACTTGAGTGTTATTAAAAGGAGGTAGATCTGCGTCCCTGAGCAGAGCGAGGCAGGACCCGCCCCTGAGGAAATGCCTTCTCCCCAGCAGAGCTCACGCGTAGACCTTCGAAGAGGGAGCAAGACAGAGGGGCAGGAGAAGCAGGGGACCTGTGGGGTGCAGCTCTGTTTGCATCCGGAGCCAGCAGATGATTTGACTGTCTCCACAGCCCGAGGGGTGGCCTATCTCCCTTAGGAAGGGATACACATCACCAGTTGCTTCCCTTGGTTAAGATCTGGAACTTCTCTTCCAGGTCAATGCTTCGAGATGCCTAAACCCCCATCTCTTCTTGGGCATGGGGCTTACTGCACACGAACCTGATGGAAATGTCCCAGCCTCCCGGACCCGTCCTTTCCCTACTGTCCTCCTCGAGACGACAGCCCCAGCTCCCAATGTGACCTCCCAGCCAGTGGAGGTCCCTCACTCCAGTGTAGACTCTACAGGCCAAAGCTAAGGTAGAAGCTCTCCATTTTTCCAGGAAAAACGGAAAGGAGATGGGGTTATTTAGGTCATCCAAACTGAAAACTGCTTGAATTCTAGCTGCTCATATGCTGGAGACAACAGATTTGCACAAGACGCACAGGCCCTTCGAATTGCCCCTGCGTGTTTAGGGCAAGGCCTCAGGCCCTCCCCGCTGGCTCATTCCCGTCTTCCGCGTCTGGAAGGGGCCGTGTGGAACCAATCAGCACTAGAGCTTCCAGGCTTCGGGGCTTTTCCGGGCTTTCGGTTCTCCGGGGGCACTCAGGATTCTTTGAGTGGAGTATGAAAGAAACCAGAATCAAAATCCTGAAAGAAGGAATGTTAGCTTTGGGAAAAAGAAGGGAATGATCCCGCTCAAAGTCACAGGAAAGACTGCTTGCAGACTGGAGTGGCTTTGAATTGATTACACCTGTTGGTGGCCCTCCAGCCTAACGTGGGCTTGTGACGACAGGGTATGACCGTCACAATTGTCGACAAGGATCATACATCATAGACATCGCGATCAATGCCCGAGGTGGGCCCAGCAAGGCCCAGTCAGCTGGGCTGGACCCCACCGGGACATGGGTTAGGCTCGCAACAATTCAAAGTTTTGGCTTTGGATGAAGGAAAAATACAAACATTGCCAGGCGCCTTGCTACTGCGTGTTCACAGAGCCCATGACAAAGAGGAGACTCACAGATATTTGAGCGAGGTTCTTCCGACTCTGTAACCACACCCCTGAACGGGGCCCCGGGTCCAGCTTCCCGGTGCCTCCCTCCCCAGTGGACACGTGTGCGTCGTGCACGACCCTCATGGGCTGCGAGGACCGCCACCCGCCTGGCCAGGGGTCTCCGTTCCTGTAGGAGCACGCTGTCGTCTCTTCCCCGGGCGGATGGTTTTCTCTGTCATTCACCACAGAACCCCACTTGATATTTGATTCCGTGGATCTGAGGAAAGAGAGTTTGCAGCCAAAACTTGGGGCAATCGCCACATGTTTTTTTCGAGTGTCATTGAACATAAACCTTCCTGGCTAAGAGCTGATTGGCTGGGTTTTATTTCAGCCCAGAGTGATTTTTTAAATGACTAATTTATAAAATCTTTGAAAATAAGAGTTTCTAATGGAAGTGCTTACACAGCCATAGCTCTGGCGATGCGAATGGCACCATTGTCGTTAAGGGTGTGTTGTTGTTTGTTTTATGCTAATCTGCCTTCAATGTGACAGACTGTCACCTGCACGGGGGGTACCGTTCAGCGCTATATTAGCCCATATGGCACAAGCTAAATTGTATCGAAGCTATGGGCTAATTACGGATGAGTTAATAAAGCCAGGCAGAGTGAGTCTGGCCATCCCCCCTCAGCCCGGGGAGGACCCCCCCTCCACTCCCCAAAGTGAATGAGCCCTGTTTGAGCTTTTCAGTTCTTCACAGTTTGGTCTCCGAGAACAAACGCGTAGCTCCATTTTAAATACACTTTTTGTCCTTCCGCGTTCCCAGGATTTTGATGTCAGACTGGAAAACAACTTTGGAGACACTTGATACTTTTCTCTAACGGCCGATTTCCTCACGAACAGGGCAGACCGCGCTCATCACAACTGGACTAAATGCAGCTGGGGGCAGACCCAGGAGTTGCTCCACTTACTTGGGTTTTGATAAAGAAAAATTATATATGTTTTACACATTAAGGCTGTAAATACCTCCTCCAAGTAGAGACGCTTTGGAGCCATTAATTATAGTTTCGAAGTGGCAAGAGCAACCTAATTGCGGTAACACGTCCATCATGTTTTTAATCAGAGGAAGCAAACATTTAATTTAGATGGAATTAATTATCTAGTTTGAAAACATTTCCTTTAAAACCTATTTTGGGTTTCTGGCAAGCTCCTCCGGAGCTCTACACCCAAGAACTGGCAGGCTGTGGCTTCCAACGTGGGGACGGTCGCATATCATCTACCCCTTCTCTGGGCTCCACCCCCACCACTGGCCAGGGGAGCAGATCTTCTGCGAGCCGGGTGGGTAGGCCCTGCAGGCCTGTCCTCGGAGACCCACACCGACGCCGCTCTGTTAATCAACTGGCACCGGGAACCCGGGACACATTTGGTGTCTCCCTCCCCGATGAAGCTCCGGCTGCTTGTGATGTCAGCCTGGGGAGTCAGATTTCTTGGGTGACACCCTCGGCTTCTCCCTGTGCGGTCTTTAGATGCCTCGATTAACTGGGACAGTGACTCGCAAAACATGACAATCTGCCACTTTACTAATATTTGCCAATAACAGCACTTTCCATCTCCTGGGAAGGTTCAGACCACGAGGGGGCCAGACAGCGAGACTTCCAGCCCATCTCTCGCCACCTGAAACCCATTTCCGAGTCCTGGAAAAATCAGCCCCCCCCGATATTTTTAATAAAGCACAACATTTATTTTCATTCTCTTTCTGTGTTCTCACTTAGGTCATTGGCATCTAAACTGGAAAACCATCAAGGCCAAGAAGAAGAAGAAGGAAAAGGCAGGCAAGTCAGTCGGGTTTGCTCACGAGGGAGGCGGTAGGTGCCACGGAGCTGACGGTCGTGGTAGGTGCCACGGAGCTGACGGTCGTGGTAGGTGCCACGGAGCTGACGGTCGTGGTAGGTGCCACGGAGCTGGCGGTCGTGGTAGGTGCCACGGAGCTGGCGGTCGTGGTAGGTGCCACGGAGCTGGCGGTCGTGGTAGGTGCCACGGAGCTGACGGTCGTGGTAGGTGCCACGGAGCTGACGGTCGTGGGCTCCTTTCCTCCCTGTGCCTTCACTCTCCCATCTCGGAAAGGGGCACAGGGGCAGGTGGGACCCACTCCGTCCGTTTTATGAAGATCCATCAACTGGTACCCTCCAAGGCCATTAGGGCAGCTTCTGGGGAGGCGTAAGAAACCAACAAAGAGTAGGAAAAACACATAGACCACCTTGTCACCATCACTGGGCCAGTGGCCCACGATGTCCATGCAACATGAACCTTTTCTCCACAGGATCCTAGACAAAGGACCAGAATTGGAGCAGAAACGGCACCGTTTTCTTGAAGAAGCTGCTCCCCCAACAGCCACCCGAGGCTCGCACAGCCAAGAGAAGGGGGTCCTCTTCTACGCAGAAGCCTGACTGGGAGCCTTTTCCCGCCTAAAGAAGATGCCTCGGACAGGGATTCTTGCTTCTCTGAGCCAGGGTCTGAACAGGGTGTCAGTCACCGAGAATGCACAGGAGGCATCTGCCCTCAAGCGGTTGTAGGGCTCCACGCTCCGTGCGGGTGACTGACGTCTCTGTGTCTGGTGCGGCTGGCGCCAGGAGCACCCAGGACAGGCTGTCTGAGGGGGAGGATGGCCGTGGAGCGGGAGGAGGCCAGGCCCAGCTGGTTCTGGGCAGCTGATCCAGAACCCACGGGTCAGACGGGAACCAGGTGCCACCTCGCCACCCCTTGGCCCACAGCCTTGCTGCTGGGAGTGGCGCGAGAAGAAAAGGAGGTGGGCGCCCTCCTCGTGGCCCGGCTGCCCCCCAGGCCCAGGGCTGAGAAGCAGAGCAGATCGAGGGGAGGCCTGGATCCGCAGCGGCTAAGTGACGCTTGTGTGAGCTACAGGGGCACCCGGCGCCCCCGCCGCCTCCAAGCCCCTCACTCGCGGACCACTTCCAGCCATCCAGAGCCTCTCTGAGGCCACATCAGCCCAGCATCCTGCAGGAAAGGAAGCTCTAAACCAACCCACCCACACCTACCCCAGTGCCGGCAGGAATGAGGGCGCCAGACCTCGGCTGAATTTAATCGGACCACCAAATCTCTCCAGTTACACAAAAGCAAATGCTGCTAGAGTTGATCAGGTGTCCATGCTGAGCACTACCTCTGGGTCACACGTGCCCGTGGCCCCTGTCCTCAGCCTTCGGGGTTGCAGCTACTTGGGTGCAAAGGGGCTTCTGAAAGACAGAGCAGAGCTGGGCTGGGGTGCAGCCTGGGGTCAGGGGCGTGGGGGGCATCAACCCCAGGTCAGGGGCATCAACTGCAGGGTCAGGCAGTCCCAAAAGAAAGAGACACACCTGGGTGACAACTGAACTAGCTTCACCAGAAGAATGAGAAGACCCCTTGCTCTCTCTCTCCTTCGAGGAGGGCCTACGCTTCATTTACTCCGGGAATTACTGACTCTCCAGCCACATCAGCCACGGAACCCTGCGCCCCTGGGTCCGGCACCCCCCGGCTCCTGAGTTTACGCCCACACTGGGGTTTTTCGTTCTGCCTCCGAGGGAGACTGCGCTGTCCTGGCCTCCTGTCCTTGGCCCACCACCGACACCCGTGCCTCCTCGTGACCCCTTCCATCCAGGTGCAGCCAACCACCCCCAAGAGGGGGGCTCCAGGAGCCAGCCCAAGCCCCTGCTGCTCGGGGAGGGATTTGCAAGGGCAGCAGAGTGGGCACCAGGCCTGGGTGGTGCAACTTGGAGGGCCTCCCGGGCACCTCGTGGGCAGCGGCCGTGGGCGTTGCTGAACATCCCACGCGTGCAGAACGTCCACACAACCGAGTCCTACCCGGCACCGGTGGCTGCTAGCACTGAGCTCGAGGAGCCCCGGCTGACGGGGAGACATGAGTCTCCGCCTCCTCCCAAGTACTCCCTTCCCAGCCACGCCCCCGCCAGCCCTCCGAACAGACACTGTAGGCACTCAAGGTGGGAGACGGGCCAGTTTGCAAGTTGTTGAAAAAGAAAAAGAAGCATGGACTGTGTTATGGGAGCAGCCCACGGAGCGGAAGGAAGCCGACGAGAGGAAACACGGCAGCTCTCCCTCACCCTCCCAGGTACCCAGAGAGGCCGAGCAGCTCACTTCCCCGCCTTGCACAATACCCGTAAGGGAAAGAGGGCGCCTGGCTGCCCTGCCAGCGGCTTCTGCCCGCGGAGGTGGTGCCGTCTTGCCCGGGGACCCGCACGGAAGCAAGGGACCCCTGCACTGTGAGTCTCAAGGTCCACAGAACCCCCGAGACACAGACAGACACACAGACCGTGAGAGAGGAGGCGCCGGATGGCGGGACTCTGAAGGGGACGGGCCCACGGCGGCTGGTGCCTAACGAAAACCAGGCCAGCGTGTGCCAGGCCGGAGGAGGAAACCAGATTTACGGCCCGGCAAGATGGTCCCCAAGGGGTCTCTGAAATCTTACCAGCGTCTCCCCCAATGAATGTCTGGCTGCCCCAAGCTCTTCCCCGACCGTCTGCCAGGCACCCAAGGCCTCCACAAAAGTGGTTCCAGAGCCTCTAGCCGCATGGCCCTGTGGATGGGATCCAAGGCAAATCCCTGCTCTGGCTTGTGGCACCATGGTGGGGACACCTATTAGTGTCCTACCAGGTCTGGCTGCAGCTAACCCACAAAGTGAGAGCTCGCGCTTACCTAATCCTTCCCACGTGGGCACTTGCTCTGAGTTTCCCATACGCCATTTCGGTTACTCCTATGGTCATCCCTGATTGACCCAAGAGGGCACAGAGACACGGAGAGATTAAGGGGACGTCGTAAAGGCCATAGAGCTAGTACGTGGCTGTCCGGGTTCAAGCTCAGGAAGCCTGACTTCAGAGTGCCTGCTCTTAGCTGAGATACCAGCCCAGGGAAAGTCTGCATCCGGCAGGGGCCACTGGGCACCCTGACTTCTAAGGCTCTGTTTTCTTGTTGGCAGAATGGCTTTGACACTCTCTGTGGCACCCCGAAGTGCTCTGGAGTCACTCCTCAAATGTGGCGGAACCCTGTGAGCTCTAGGACTGTCCTCCAAGGTAAGGCCAACCTATCAGTCCTGCCCAACAGGGGCCCTGAGTTCCCACGGGAGCCGGAAAGCATCGTGCCGGATGCCTCCACCTCCCTCCCTGTCCACACCTAGAATCTGAGATTCTGGACTGTGGTCCCGAGACTGGTTCTATCCGAAGTACTTACTCGGAGCAGGACCATTGGCTGGAAGGGGTACATCTTCTGAACGAGAGATTCCCTTATGCCCATCTCAGTGGGATGTCAGCCAGGCAGCAAATGTTTTGTAACTGCCTTCTGAGACCCTTGTTCCTGTAGGTAAGATTTTCCACTGGTTACTTTTGGTTAGTTATTCCTACAATTCCCCCCTTCTTCAAAGACCTCTGAAGACTGGGCCATTTAACAGCATACTGTGTTTGCGATACATTTATTGATTGTCTGTTTTTAGACCGTTTTCTCACACAGCCTCCTGTTGCGACTTGAGAATGGACTTCCACTAGTAAACTGCACCCTTTTCTCAAGTTCAACCACCAAACACTTCTGTGTTACAAGACTTATAGGATGTTCTTACCTTTATTTGATTTCTTCCCGCTAGTTGGGGCAGAAGTAGATGCCTTGCTTCGTTTGCTTATGCTTTTGTACAGTGTGCCAAGAGTCGCAGGCGATGGTGGGAAATTCGCGCTTTCTAAATACAGGATGGACTTGACCTATTATGAAATAGGGACCCAGGACCAGAGAGATCACACTCGCTTTTCCCTATCATGAAAGCAGTACTAGTGACCTGATGGCTGGCAATAGACGTAGGACAGATGTGTGCTTGGGTTTTGAAAATTCTCACAAACATCTTTTAACATCCTGAGCCGTCACAGAGAATTTCCCAGAGGACTCATCAGTGACAACAGATTGATTTATATTTGCAATTGTAAAGGTAAAAAGGAGGGTAAGCGTTAACGTCTGGGTCCAGCACCAGGAGAGCGGTTGGGGACGGGGCAGGGTGTTTGGGGGGTTGGGTCAGAGGCAATAATGGTGCTGAGGGATGAAGGCCGTGGTTGTCTGCTGCCGAGCATCCTGGAGTTTACAAATAGCCAGATGCTTTGAGTCATAAACTTAGTTTAATGCCCCACAGCCACACTGAAGTTGGCCGTTGTCTCCAGAAGTTGGGGGGCCTGCAGTCACAGCCAGAGCTATGGGTGTCTGAGATGAGCGTATCTGCATGGGATTTCTAGGTATCGCTGGCTAATTTAATTTTACCACGAATTGTTATCATACCAAAAACATTACAGCTGGTGTTTTGCAAAGAAAAATAATATTTTAAGATACATTGGCTTTCCCGAGGTGGCGTGTCGATCAAACCCCTTCAACTGTTTCACAACCGACTAATTAGATTAAGCCAACTTAATGACTCAGGCATCTAAAATGCCTTACCTTACCTCTCCCTCCTTCACTAATGCATACATCGACAGAGAATTAGGTGGGATAATTTTAAGGCCAGACCCATATAAGCTGGGAGATTCAAATTAAGGTTTAATTAACCTGCTTAGTACACGAATCTCTAAACAGCGGGAGGTTTTACACACTGTTACCTGTGATCTGTAATAACCAGGCACAACAGGCTTCTCCACAACCATTTTGTGTACCAGGAGATCTGCCTTGGCCTAGGTACTTGCTCAAATGTCTGGAGTCTGCCGAAGCCAAAAGAAAAATGTCGGGAGATGTGCTCACAGATCATCCTTAGGCTATGTATGTGCCCATCCACAGAAGAGTCTGGGAAAAGGAGGTTGCCTTCAGCCAAGCCACCTATGATGTTGCAAACAGCTTGTTGGATTCGTCAAACGATTGACTGGTAAATACATGAGTTATTGATTGCCTGCTCAGACCATTTCCCACATAACAGCCCACAGCGAGTTGAGAGCAGAGTTGAATCTGTAACCTATACCCTTTATTCCAGTTTAACCATTTGAACACTCATGGGACCAGCCAGATCATTTGTTTCTGTCTCTGGGTTAGAGAAAGACCTGGTTGGACTCAGACATTGAGGATGTGGATGAGCACGTTACCACATTTTTGGAGCAGAAAGGCATAGAATGTTCTACTATAAACTGTTGGACTGTTCCTGCCTTAGCTCAACCTAAGTACATATTAATATGATACGAAAAGTCAGGGTTAATTGATAGTTAAGACATTTTCCCTTTTACGGGCAACATCTCACTTTCCTAGTCTCAATGGTCAACTTTCAGATGTTGTTTTATAACGAAGTTATGGGAAGATGGACATACCATCTAAGTCATGGTTTTGTGTGTATGTTGACTAGGATGAAAAGAATCCCTCATATAGTTAGATGAATGGAAAATGGCCACAGAAAAGACCTGTCCATTAATTGGATTCAAGACTTCTTCTAGAATCTGAAGAGCTCAGGTGAGAATCTTCACATCTGCGGTGTTCCTTCCCCATCCAGGTCTTCCCACGACTTCTCTCCTCCCCACCACTCTCCCAACCCAGCATGGTAGATTTTCTCTACCAGAGATGTCAAATCCTTTGGTGGGAATTCTGGGGCGGGGGGCGAGTAGCCATGGACAGCTACCAAGACTGGGTTTAGACACGTCCCACTTTCCCGGACCTGTCTGGAGAAAGCCATACAAATCTGCAAGGCCTCTGGTATGCCGGCCTCATGGCAAAGGAAGCAAGTTTGTTTGCTTACGTCAGTCCGTCATCTTCCTCCCTAAAGAAACAACCAGACATATAGATGGCCTGCCTGTTGGGATGAATCATCACAGGTTTACATCATGAGTACCTGTATAATAAGTACAGCTGACCGGTGAACAACACAGGCTTATGCTGTGTGGTTTCACTTCCGTGCAGATTATTTTCAATCAGCCTAGTACAGTACTGTAAACATGTTTTTTCTTAAGAATATTTATTTTCTCTAGCTTACTTTATTGCAGTCTACAATATATGTAACAAAAAATATATGCTCATTGACTATTTGTTATTAATAGGGCTTTCGGCCAAGAACAGGCTATTAGCAGTTATGTTTGAGGGAGTCAGAAGTTATCTTTAGATTTTCAGCTGTGTGTGGGTCAGTACCCTTAAACCTCATGATGTTCAAGGGTCAACTGTATGTCAGTACGCCTATCTGCTCACTGAGCAGAAAAATTCAAACCACTGGAATCACATAGTGCATAATGCTTTTACACGAACACTATTTTGGGAGAAATCAAATAAACCTAGTTGATGAGGTAAAGTCTTTCTAGAAAAATTCCAGCTGATAAAATGGAAAGGAATATAAAAGGAATAATTGCCAGTTTGTGAACCCCAAGAAAATAGCTGACTCAGGAAGCGATCATTGGTATATGAAACTTTTGGGGGAATGTTGTTGGGGAACTCTGCAAAGGGGGTATCCTGCTGCCATCTGAACCCCTTGATCAATTTAGAATTAAAAATGAACAGCCAGACAATATGGGCCTTGTGATATAATACAACAGGCAGTACTGGAGGGATCTTTGCTAAAAGAAAAAAGAGAAGAAGAAGAAAACTTAAATCTAATCAAGCCTTTGGAATTAGCTTCCAGTTTATAGGAAACATGGGGCTGGTATTAGGTGTTCAATGTCAGAAGGAGGAAACAACAGACAAATTCATTCTAAAGGACCAGCTGAGCTGACTTCTTCAACAAATCCAAGTCACAAAATAGAATGAAAGGGGAGGGTGATGCAAATACAAAAAGACCTGAGGAGACTTAATGACCACATGTAAAGAGTAAAGAGTAGGCCTTGTGACCTGCATTTCTACAAACCAACTTGCACGAGACCAGAGACAACCGAGGACACTGGAGTGGGGGGGCGTATTTGTTGATGACTCCAAATGTTCGCTTCTCCTTGTTACTAGTTAACGGCTTTGACAAAATATCTGTATTCTTTAGAGTTTCACAATGAGGCACACAGAAGTAAAATGAGATCGTATCTGAAATGTGCTTTTAAATGCTGGCGCGCGCGCACACACACACACACACACAAATTCCTGATACCTATTTAATCTGGCTGATGGGTATTAGGGGGTTCATCATACTTTTTTTTTCCATTTGTGAGTATATTTGACATTTTTCTTAATGAAAAAATCATGCTGTTGTGATGAATGGATGGATGAATGGATGGATGGATGGATGGAAGGGGTCTGAGTCGTACCCGAGATTTCATGCACACACTGTCCTCCGTGATGCTTGCCCATATTTACCAAACCGTGGTATCATGTCATACCCAAAAGACTCCCCTGCCTGGGCCCCCATGGTCAGCCCCAGTGCTGGTGAGAACTCTGACCCTCCCAGAGAGCCACGCTGGCGGGCTCAGCAAGGCATCAAGCTGCTGAACTTCCTTTGGGCACAGCCTGTCTGAGAGTGCCTTTGAACAAGTTCCAGCTTGCCTTAGAAACACCAGAGGCGGACAATCATATTTCAAGGTCAGTTCAATTATAAATTTAATTTTAAAATAGCATTCAGAAACTGCCTTCCTTCTATACCTCCCTGTTCTCAATTTTGAACCCTAAGGAATATCTGAGAGAAGGAGAAACTTGCCAAAATGGTGGATGCTTTGATAACTCTAGCACAAATGCTTTTCAAGTATATGAACTATCAGTGGGCTGTGAAATCCATTTAAAAGGTCGTGAGCAGAACGGAAAACAATAGCAACAACAAGTTGGGACAGAATAAGTAAGAATCAACCTGCACTTCATAGAATCGTTGTCTTCCCCAATTTTGGTTTCAAGGACATCAAGGTGAGTGCAGGGTCGTGATGTAAACTGTGTTTCTTACTTAGTCTCGGGACTGCCCTTAAAATGTTTGATAAACACGTTTCCTGGAATACGCCTGTTTTTTATTTTTGGTGTTTCTTTTCATACAATTTAACCTTTTAACTTCAAAGGGACGTATCGTGCTTATTCATTATTAAACATCATTTCCGAAAACTGTGCAGGGTTTGGATAAGTGAAGGGAACATCTTTAACATGACACTGGATTTCCTTGGAAGTATGGTCACCTGGTCTGATTTGGACATCTGGAATGAATTACTGTCCCTGTCAGATATAATCGAGAGGAACAAGAAAATTTAGTGCCATACAGGAAGGAGGTGGAGTTTAAAATCCCTGGCACTTCTTCAGCGAACACTAGGCAACCCCTTGCAACAGTGCAACAAAGCCTATGTCTAAACTGTGGGCCTGAGCGCTGCCCTGGAGAAGTCCGCCTCAGGAGAGAAGTCAGCAAGCTCAGAATGGACGCAAAAACACTTCTTTTGATTAGCCTTTGGAAGTCATGTCACCATGAGCTTTTCTGACCTCTGGAACTTTCTGTCAGACTCCCTGGCTCTCACCTGGCCAACTTCAGCCATCTTGAGGACCTCCTTAGCTGAACGTCCCAGGAGAGCAAACTCACAGGTGCGGGCCCCTTGGTGCTCTAACTGTATCACTTACCGCCTGTCTGGCAAGAGAAGACTCAGCCGTCTGTTCCCGGGACCAGCCTTAGATGCTGCAGCATTCCAGCCAGAAAGCAAGAGGGGGCCTGTAAAATCAGTGGCAAATCTCACAGTCATGAGGGGTCTCTTGGGTCTTCAAGAGAATCCCACTCCGCCTTCAGAGAGTTGACCATAACATCTCATTTTTAAACCTTATTTTTTGCCCATGCACTGGTTCGAATAAGGTGTCCCCAAAACACACGCACCAGAAACCTGTGAGCGTTGGAAATAGGATAGTTACAGATATAATCAAGGTGCGATGAGGTCATACTAAAACAGTGTGGGCCCTACATCCAATATGACTGGTGTCCTTCTCAGAAGAGAGAGATTGGAACTCAAAGACAGAGCCAGGGACAAGGCCACCTGAAGTCAGGGGCAGAGCTTGGAGCGGTGACTCTGCCAGCCGAGAAACCAAGAGATGGCATAATTCCCAGCAGTCAGCAGAAGCTAAGACAAGGCAAGGAGAGGTCGTTTCCTAGCCTTGGAGAGAACATGGCCTTGCTTTATTTACAGACGTTGGGTCTTCAGAATCGTGAGAGATTAAATCCTGTTGTTTCCTGCCCATCTGTATCACTAGTTCGCGGCACTTCATTGCAGCAGCCCTAGGAAAAGGAACACGGTCCACAAACGAATTCTAGATGGAGGAAGACAGGGTCGGCAGAGATCCCTAACCGCGTGTTTCCTGTACGTCGGGGCGTCCGGCGAGGGCAGCACGTGATGTCTTTGTGTGCCTCCGGGCAGGTGGGCCTGCTCTCTTCCAGGAGTGGCCAAGCTGGGGACGCGGCCAGCCCTCTTCCCAATCCACCTGCACTCTGGGTGACGGAACATCTCCCGAGACGTTGATTTCGTCGGCTGTCAGTCTTGGGTCTGGTATTGCATCTACTGTGTGTGTGTGTGTGTGTGTGTGTGTGTGTGTGTGTGTGTCCCCACGCCATGCGCTGTACTGGATTTTGGGAGAAATGAGTTATATGAAAGAAATGACTAAACAAGAGGGTCTCGACGTAACAGTTAGACCCGACCCGGACGTAAACGCCCCAGGCTCCTGTCCCTCTGCCCTCAGTGCCGCTCACCATGACGTGGATATGATAGAGACTCCCGAAGACCGAGATATTTGCAGGTCCAGCTGGAGGAAAGAGGTCAGAGGGTGAAATGATGGGCGGTGGGCACTTCCTCCGAGTCCCCTAATCCTATGAGCCCCTCTAGTCCTACGGGCTGGGGAGGCTAGGGAGGACGAGTGTTCTGGTACCTGCGGAAAGATCCAGTCCAAACTCAGTAGGTATGCTAGTAAAAGCAGAAAAGGAATTTCATGGAAATCGGGAAACAGGACAGGAGCAGGGGCCGAAGCCCAACAGGCCTTTTGGATTTCCAGAACAACAGCAGGAACTCCAGCTCCTGGTTTTGGTCTCTGCCAACGGCCAGAGGCACAGACCATGAAAGAAGATGCCAGTGGCCCCAGGGCAAAAAGTGCTAGCCACATGGAGAATATCAAAGTCAGGATTTCTGAGGGAACAACCCCATTACCTCAATTCATTTTATTTAACCAGAGGTCACAATCAGTAGAAAAACTAGACATCTTTGAGTTCAGTGTTTACCCCAAAAAATCAGCACTGGGCAGAGTGGCGGGGCTCCATGGCGTGGACATGGCTCCAGGTAAGGTCTGTTCCGGAGGGCCTCGAGGGCAGGCAGCCCACCCCCAGACGTGTGGCTAATGCAGGTGTGAGATTAGCCTAAGCCTCAGCCTGCAGCTCACATAGTAAATCATTTCCCTGAGGCAGTAGGTGCGTGCGCGCACACACACACACACACACACATGCATGTGAAGTTATACACAGCACAGCACACATATGGTTCACACACATCCTTGGAATAGTCGCCCAGCTACACTCAACAATATATGGGTCAACACAGTACACACATGCGCACACATGCACACACACACACACACACAGGTCACCATAGATCCCAGGCTCACACCCAGACACCACCCCACAGGGCTACAGACATGCGTGCATCGACCCCCTCTGGAGACAGAAGTGCACGTACACAGCAACCCAGACCCGTCGGTCCTTGCAGGAAGGGGTCTGTGCGCGAATGCAGAAACTAACAGGTCCAGACACTAGCGAGGACGCACACGGGCAGGTCGAAACTGCGGGAGATTTTATTAGTTCGTGTATCTTTCCCCTCTCCCCACAGGTGGCTGTGCCTGGAAGATACTGGGCTGGGAAGGCAGCTTCTGGGCCCTGTGGGCACAGGAAGCCTGAGTTCACTATTGATTTCTGCCTTTCACTCGGCCTCAGGACGGACTCATCAGAGAATGAGCCGGCGCAGTCTGTCGGCGGTCCTGAATGCAGGAAGCCCCGAGCCCACAGATCGGAGAGAGAGCAGAGCTTGCTTAAGACAAGGGGTTGCTAAGAGGAACAGAAGTCCCTCCAGCCAGAATCCTGCCCTGCCGGGATGTGGGCCGACGGGGCGGGGCGCACAGCCAGGGAGAGGAAGCCTCTGGATATGAGCCTGGCGTGGGAGGCAGCGTCCTGCCCTGGCCTGGAGCTGGGCTCTGGATTCGGAGGCCTGGTTTGAATCGGGGTCCACGCTCCCCTTCAGAGCGGTGGTCCGTCCTTCCTCGGGCGACCCGCTCCTCCCTCCCCACCTTCAAAAAGCTGGGAGCATTCGGGTCACGTGAGAATGAGTGCCGACGCAGCGCCCAGCGGTGGAGGGAGTGGCGGAGGGCGGCTGGGGTCCCCGTGAGGCGTCCCGATCTGCCGCCAGCCCCCGCCCCTGCTGCAAATCTGAGAGTGGCTTGCACTTCCAAATGGAATTTTTAAAAGTGAAAATCAATGCGCCCTAACAGAAAGCACAAATGTTCAATTACAAAATAAATGGAGCATTAAAGAACACATTACGTAACACGACTGGTTAATTGTGCAGGCGTTAAACATCTAGAAGTGCCAGTGGACCCCCGGCTATGCAATGAGGCATGGCTGCCTCAGACGGGAGCAAACTCGCCAAAGGCCACTCCGAGAATCTAGAGAAACAAACGCCCGCCACTTACCAAGCCTGCTTGTGGGAAGGGGAATGAATCCCCGTGCTCCCATAGCGGGAAATTCCCGGGGGGCTCTTACTCCGATTACTGCTTACCTTAGTATCCGCCTCACCGCGAGGCAGGCAGAGGCCATGGGAATGCGCTGTCCTCCCTCCGTTACAGGAAAGGTCTGTGCACCTGCCCCTCTGCCCCCGGGGAGCCGCTGCCCGTGGGGGGCTCGGGGGCTCAGACCAGCGAGGTCCCAGTGGAAAGATGGGTGCAGCCTTCCGGCCAAGACATCATCCCCCTCAAGATGGCACCCCGACCCTGGCCCACCACGTCTTCCTCCTTTGCTCTGGGTCAGAACCCCCAGGCCTCGCAGGGTGTTCCTGAAGCACCTGTCATGGGTGAGGCCGTTCACAGAGTGTCTGGTGTGTGAAGGCCAAAGCGTGCTGACCGTCAGCCGCTCAGGCCCCTGGCTGGGGGTTCGCAGCGCAGCGGCGTTCTGGGCTGACTGTGGACACAGGCACCCTGATGCCTGAGGACAAGCCCCCTTGCCTCTCTTCAGGCCTCCCCCGTGCTGGAGGAGGCCCCAGGTCCCCTGGCTGCTCCAGGCCCATAACCCCCCGCAGGTCCCGTGGCAGCGGCGGCCATTGTGTGATTTTCCCCCGACTGCACCTGCAGGCACATCCCTACGAACACATGGCGTCCCCTCCCCATCTCTGCCAGCACCGGCCGTGAGGGGCAGGGCGCACGGACTCCCGCTGGATCTCCCTGGCCGGAGGCCCCCACTTGGTCAGCAGAGAGACAAGAGACGGCAGTTTCCGTGGAAAGCCACAAGCAAGCCAGTCAGTTCCCTGGATTTTGGAGCCGGGCTGCCAGCATTCAAATCCCTGCTCCCTGACTTTATGGGTGGGGTGAGCTCGGTAGGCCTCAGTTCCGGCAGCTGTGGGGGAGGTCACTGGAAGGGACAGGAGATGGGGCTCCAAGCTCTCCATCAGCACAGGGGATGAGGCCGTCACGAGGTGGCCAGCGTTACTGCTCTTACTGCCCGTCTGTTCTTGTGCTTGGAGCTCCAGTGGACACAGGGCATCTGGGGGCCCCTGCCCTGGGGGTGCTGGGTACCGTGACTTGTAACATGTCACCCCATCATGGTGATGGGAACCCTGGAGAATGGAGCTCAGGACCCAGGCTCTTGAGGGATGAAGCAGGGACATCCGCTGCCATTCCACAGGCCCCCAGGAAATACCCCTGGGGATCAGGTGCCTGTCCGGGGAAAGCTCTGTCCCCACCTGCCCTGGGGCTCCCTCACCCACATGTCCTTGCTGCCAGGCCAGCGCCCCTCGCCTCTGCAAAGTGGGGAGCGGGGGTGCAGCGATGCGGCTCCACGGGCCAGGCCCGCGCCTGCGCAGCTAGGGGTCGGAAGACTTCCTGGAAAGAAGCACACAACTGGCATGCCTCAACGGAGAATAGATGCGCGTTTGAAAGAAATGATTCCCACTTCACACCTTACTGTAATTTTCCAATTAATTGTGACTTAAATACGTAAATGTGGCTAAGTAGGCTGAGCAGCAACTTACAGATTTCCCGAATAATGAAGCAAGGACTCCTGGCGCCCTCAAAGGGGGAAATGTCCCCGCAGAGCTCAGCAGGGTAAAGACACAGCTCGGCCGGGCCAGTGGCCGAACCGATGCACGGGCAGGTCCTGCAGATCCCGCGCGGTGGGACGAGGCGACAGGCGGCAGGAGCTCGGCCGCAAGCTCCCTTGGGTTCCGTCTGGCAGGGTATCCTTCCAGCCACTGCCAGAGGGGGGCATCCTTCCCTCCCTGGAGGGAGCCCCGGACAGGCCAAGGGGAGAGTGGGCTTGGAGGTGAGGCCGACCCACGCTGGCCTGAGCGGCTTGGGGCTTGTACGCATTCTCCTCTCCAGGTGAAGTGAGCAAAAAGGGACCTGGGTCAGAGAGGGGGCTCGGTGGGGAGAGAAATCCACACACAGCCCAGCTGCCCAGCTGCCCAGCTGCCAGCCCGGGGCAGGTTCTGCAAGCCCCGCCAGTCCCCGGGGCCATTTGTGAATGACTGAGTTTGAACCGGGCTCTGCGCATCCCCCGGATTACCTACAACACGGGGTTCCTCCCCCAGACCTCCCCTGCCTCCCTGTCTCTTACACGGAGAATAAAGAGACTGACCTGGAGGGCTGTTGTAACATAGGATCAAGTACACGGGAGGGAACAGAAGGACGAAGCCCGATGTGCCGCGGTAGAGGGCGCTCTTCTGGGAGCGTGCCACCACTCCCTCCGGGGAGCCCGCAAGGCTTGTGCCGGCTGGGCAGGTGGGCAGCCGCGCGCTGGCCTCACATGCACCCAAACCCTGAAGCACAGGTCACAGGACAAAAAGCCTTCAAATGCCTTTGACATCGCCATCCACCATCACTTTTACTAGGGCATAGGCTCGTCTTCCAGCCCAAATTTACTTGCTATTCTTTCAACATATAGTTAAGGGGCGCCCATACTATACCAGACCATATTCCACGCAGTGGGAATACGACAGTGGGTGAAATGGAAAAATTCCTACTGCCAAGGGGTTTGTGTCTTAGAAGGGTTGCTGTGGGCTGAAGTGCATTCCCCCAAGTTTATATGTCTGAACCCAAATCCTGACAGTGACTATATTGGAGATGGGCCTTTAAGGAGGTGATTAAGATTAAATGTGATCCTAAGGGCAGAGTCCTGACTCTAGAGAGCATGTGTCCTTATAAATGAGGAAACAAAACCAGAGATTTCTGTCTTTCTCTTGGCCATGCGAGGACACGGCCAGAGGTGGTCATCTCCAAGTTCTGGTCAGAAAGCGAGTCTTACTTGAACTTCATCTTGGATGGTCCAGCATCCAGAACTGTGAGAACATTAATTTCTGTTATTTAAACCACTTGTTCTGGGTTATTTGCTAAGGCCTGAGCAGACAAAGTCAGTACAGGAGAGCCAGCGTCAGACAATAGATCAAGAAACAAGTAAGGCATACGTCAGGGGCCGTGAAGGCCGTGCCAACATTACAGTAAAGAGGGTAGGAAGCTCTGCCCATTCCAGAAGGACACAGCAGCCAGGCAGACCACTCACGACTCCAAAAGGCAGCTCACATTTGGGCATCTGGATGGACCTGGCCAGGACCTCACCCCTGGGAGCCCAGTTCTGCCCCACACTGATAATTCTGTAATGATTCCTTCCTGTCATCAGGCATTAATGGTTAATTTATCTGAATTATATCCTCTCCTAATAAATGGGACAGTTAGTTTAGACATCGCCAGTCGCGATTTAGGACGGCAGCTCTGATAAATGCAGATTAATGGGGGGACCAACTTATCTACTTAGCACCCGGCGGCCACGCAGCAGGCGATTTACGCAGAGAAGTAGGAAGAGTTGTGTTTGTGCAGATGAGGCCACGGCAATGATACAGGGGCACGAGAGAAAGTCTTCAGACACCTCCTATGACAGGTCTGGGGGACAGATTCAGGGACGTGGAATTACTGGGCCCAAACTCACACTGAGAGAGATGCCCGGGGCTCCCCGGGCTCCGCGCACAGGGAAGCCATGAACCCCTGAGTCTCCTGTCCCAGGTCCATCTGGCTTTTTCACTTGTTCTCCGTCCTCATGCTGTGGCTTCTCTTTATCGTAAAGAAGAAGGAAACCACAAACCTGGCTGAGCCTTTCCCTGTGCTTCTAGCCATGGCCTCTTCATGCACACGGTGACTCACAGGAGGCTAGTTCCTCTCACATCAAAAGAAGATCTAGAAACTAGGTGTGTCCCAGGTAGCTTCCGGAAAAGGTAACGTCTGCTCTCCCCAGGAGGCCGACCCTGTGGAGACCCCGGGTTCCGTGCTGGGTAAGAAACTGAAGCCTTCCTCCTTGTGCTGAGGACATCACTATTTCTAGCCACCAGTGGAAAGACAGCTTCTACTGGTCTGATGGGTTCTGATAGGTTTTTCAGCAGAATCTAGAAAGTTCCTAATTAAACAGGTGACCTGGTGCTAGTGCGGCCGGACAGCCTGGGGCTGGGGGTTCGTGAGGCTCTGCGAGCACTGGCCCATGGCCCCCATGAAATTCCTCTCCCAGAGTGATGTGGGTTTAGCGCCCTCCGGAAAACACAGCCCGGTGTAAAAGATGGCCAAGCAAGCCAGGCCTCGGTGCTGTCCCCTAAGACTAAGTTCGTATTTAAGAGGAGCCAGAAAAACCTGGTGTGGTTCATGACCATGAACTGATCCAGGAGTTGCCAATTTAAAAAATCTAAAATACCATTTATTTCCAACATATCAGTCATCTTTGTATCAGAAATCTAACATTGCTCATATTTTTAATGTCACAGGGGAGAGGGAGACATTTCCGGGCTCTGGCATTCTAAAGCGCCCCTCACGCCCCACAGAGAGCTTTTTCTGAGTCTCCAGTTGGGCGATGACAAGGACCAAGGGGTTCCTCAGCAGGGACTCTTCTGGGAAGGACCCTGCGGGCCTGGGTCTCTGAGACCTGCCCCTAGGGCACGCCTAGGCACCTGCCAGGCAAATGTCTTCCCCAACATGAACTTGCTCTTGCCTCATTAGACACGGGCCTATTTCATATATGAGGGAGCTGGAGGCTCAGGAAGGTGGCAGATTTCTCCTAGAGAAGAGTGACGCAGGCTTCAAACCCTGGCTGATGTGACTTCTCATACACAAGACTCGGCCACTGTGCTCACTGCCTCTCTCTCTCTCTCTCCTGGGTGCTACATCGACCTTCTCAGTGGTTTTGCCAGCTCCGAAATCTCGCGCGTCCGCCATCCTCTCTCTGTTCACGGCTGACACACAGCAGAAGTTTGCTTTCCACAGTCCCGGGGCTGGAAGTCGGAGATCAGGGTCCAGCAGGGTGACGTGAGCTCTTCCAGACGGCGTGTCTCCTAGTGTCTGCACGTGGCAGAAGGACCCGGAGGCTCTGTGGAGTCTCCCTCATCAGGGCACTAATCCCAGCCACGGGGCTCATGACCTAAGCACCTCCCAAAGTCCCCATCTACTGAAACCATGACCTTGGGAGTTAGGATTGCAACCTCTGATTTTTAAGGGAATACGAGCACTCAGACCATAGCAGAAACGTCCCTAGGACTCCTGTCTCCAGCGACTCTCCTGCATAGCCGGACTTCTTGCTTTCCCAACTTTTGGAATATGGCCCTCTGTTCCCTATGAAGCTTTATTATCCTCCATTCTGTTACCCGACGCTGATTCTCTGCTTAGTCAAGCTCTTGCCCCCAGAGTCCCCAACACGAGGCCTTTGCTTCTCTGTTCTTCTTGCTGGAGGGGCTACGCAGAAACATCCATCCTTCAAGCCTAGGGTGAATGGCTTGCTTGATGCCCCTGGGACTCTGCCACGGTAGCCGGCAGGGCTTGGCACAGAGCAGAGCCCAACATCTACTGATTCATTTACCCCCTTACTGTGTTTCCAGTTATCAGGAACATCAGACTCGATCTCAACCCCACTGCCTGACCGTTCAGATTTGTTTGCCTTTCACTCGATCCGCACAACCGAAAAGAGTTGTTCTACACCAAATGTTATCCATTTCAATCGGTGGTTTGGTGCGCCATCTTGAAACAGAGTGGCAGCTGATAACAACTTTCTGATGTGTGTTTGTTAGTCTAATGAGCTACAGGGAGCTAGAGTATGCACGTTCCTGAAGAGACATCTCTGAGCCTCCAACTTACCGGGCTACTTGATGTCCCTGAGCAACACACCAAGGCCATAAGGGAGGTAGAAACCAACTGACTTCCCTTGACATCAGGTGCACAGGTCCCATCTGGATAACCCAAAGACCCAGTTTGTTGAGAGTAGTTGACTCATCCTAATATCTAATGTCCATGTGTGAATTTCTCAAGGCCTACACCCCCTGACCATGTACTTTGGTGGCATGGCTTTTCCCCATCTACTATTTTAGTCCCTGTCTTGGGTAGAGTGTGAGGTCTTGAGTCTATGGAATAATGAGTCAGTTCCCTCATCTTTTGGTTCTTTGGCATTTTCCCCACTTTCTTCTTAGAACCTGCTACTTCCTTTGACCTCATGAGTTGCATGGCTGACTTCCACTCTCCCTGAAGGCCCTGCTTAATGGTTTCTTCCTCCCTGGGCTTGCTGGTCCCCCAGCTTCTCAGACTAGGTTCTCTGGGCTCTTCTCACCCCCACCCTGTCCCTCTTCACACCACTTAGAACTTGGGTCATTTTTAGCTCACTGGCTTCCTCCACAGATACCGAGCTCCATGAGGTCAGAGACCCTGAGTAACCCGTGTCTGGCATGGTATCACCACATAGAAACCTCTGGTAAATATTTCTTCAGCCAATGAACAAATGTTCAAATTAAAGCCATTAATTCAGGGTGATGATGCCAATAGCCTCCACTTAATAATCTGTCTGAAAGCTTTTCCTCCGGTATTTTCCAAGAGGGAAACATAAAGAGTCGGGAGGATCTCAGGGAGGCCACAGCCACACGCATGACAAGGTTTGTTAAGGAGCCACAACTTACAAAAACAACCCATTCTGGTGTTATCTTTTCTCGTTTTTCTCCACAGAACAAAAGTTGTGCGGAATGAGGTCCCAGGGTCTCCTCTATAAACATGTTTGGATGTTTCTCACTTAGGTCAACATTGACAGTCATCGAAAGTGGCACATTTAAACACAAAAAGCACGAGGCATTAACAGATCCAGCCACTAAGGGCCCTGCACCCTTTACAGGAAAAGTCCTTAAATAAACACAACAGGCCCAAATTGTGTAAATGTCAGGGCTTTCGAAGTCACTCACTCCCATGCCCTTGATGGGTCTTTCTCCAGCATTCGGTCTGCGTGGCCACAGGGGACACGGGCTGGTTCTGTCTGCATGGCCACAGAGGACACGGGCTGGTTCTGTCTGCGTGGCCACAGAAGACACGGGCTGGTTCTGTCTGCGTGGCTATAGAGGACACGGGCTGGGCGGGGAGGAAGGGCGCCTCCTGGATTTGCGATGCCGTCATCCCAGGGAAGCCGGGGGGACCGGGCACACAACCTCAAACCACACTTCTGGTATTACACCTGCTAAAAGGATGCCCACGCACTTGTCACCCCATATCCAGTGAAGTCACAGTAGATGTGTCCCCTGTTCATCTCGGATGTTTTTCCCTGGAAAGTGGGATGTTCTGTCCCACTGCCGCTCCCTCTGGGTGTGTGTGCGTAACTCCCGGAAGCCCACTGGCCTTTCTATCATCCCAAAGCTCTTCAGGACACAGTGCCTCATTGTGATCCTCTCGGCACGCGTGTGGGGAGATTGAACAGATAGGGGCCCCATGAATTCTTGGAGACACGGAGCCATAGACTGACCAGGGCTCCCAGGCCAGGTGCTCCCCTACATACAGCACGCACCCCTCCCATTTACACCTGCACAGGGATTGGTCCCCTCTGTCAGTGAAGGCCCCACTCCATTGCTCTGCTTGGGCCCATCTTGAGACCCTAGGATCTTGGCAGAGCATCCTTGCTCAAAGACCCAGCTTATGGCTGAGAGATGCTGGCATATGGACTCATTCGAGGCCTGGACTTGAATGTATGCCTCGCCAACCCTGGACACCCCTCTGGGCGCTGCTGCCCAGATCTGGAGCTATTCCCTCCAGGCACAGCTCAGGGAAGGTGGACACAGTGACTGAGGTTTGACACAGTGAGGTGTCTTTCAAGACAAAGAACTTTGATTTTGCAGCCACCATCCTGAGGCTAAGAGTGACTTTGCTCCAGGCACCTCCTCTGGTGCAGAAGAGAAAGGGTATTTTCTCAGGCTGGGGGTCAGCGCCTGAGCAGCAACGACGTCAGATGAAACAACAATCGTGGGGGTTTCCGTGCTGTCAGGACCCTGTGTGCACATTGGGTGGGGACGCAGGCAAAGGATTCACCCTCTCCAAAGCCTTTGGAAGCCAGAACAGGACTGTCTCCTCTCCAACATCTTCTTCTCCCTGCTGCTTGCCTCCTGCCAGAAACTCACCTTGATCTTTCCCAAACTGGAGAGCTGGAGAGGGTGCAGCCAGCATAGGCATCACTTGACTCTCCTAGGCCAGTGGGGGTGGGGTAGGGTGAAGGTCGCTCCATGAGTCACCAGGATGAATTGAGAAGCCCCAGGAGACATGGTGTCTTCGTCTATACTGGGTTGACTAACATCTCCCCAAATCCACGTCTACCAGGAGCCTTTGTGCATGACCTTATTTGGAATCAGGGTCTCTGCAGAGGGACTCAAATAATGACGAGGTCATACTGCAATGGTGTGGATCCTGAGTCCCTATAAGAAGAGGGAAGTTTGGACACGGAGACACGCAGAGAGAAGGATGCACTGTGAGGGCAGTGATGACACTGCAGTGACGCATCTGTAGGCGAGAAGGACCAAGGGACACCTGGAGCCACCCCAACTGGAAGAGGCCAGGAAGGTCCCTCTCCTTGGAGCCATCAGAGGGAGTGCGGCCCTACCGACACCTTGATTTCAGACTCCTGACCTCCAGATCTGTAAGAGACTAAAACGCCTATTGTCTTTAGCCAAACACTTGTGATCTTTTGTTATGGCTGCTGCTAGAAACTCACACAGGCTCCTTGGGGCTTCACCCCCATTCAGGACCAAGAATTGCGTTGTCCGGGAACGCATGGTAGAGGATCGTGTGTGTGTGTGTGTGTGTGTGTGTTTGTAGGGGGGCAGGGGTGTGAGTTTGTGCGCATTCAGGCCACAGGATCACCCAGAAGATCACCAAGGTCAGTGGCCGGTGCACGTCCGCGTCAATCCCTGTCCTGTCCTCCATCCAGAGGCTGAGCAGGAAGGTCCCAGAGAGAGGCCCTGGCGTCTCGAGAGCAGCTCCCCCACGTGCTTGGGTTCCGGCAGCCGTCTTGCAAGCTGCTCTCCAGAGGGACCCACGGAGCTCAGCTCCTACAGCTGGCTCAGCGGTATGGTGGCCTGGGAGCCACGGCTGGGTTTCTGGCACTGAATGTCACTCACAGTCATCTTGCAGAGGTAGCCACGGGCTTGCCCTAGACCCACAGCCTGAATGAGCATAATTCCCAGGACGGGGGAAGAGAAGGCAGAGAGAGCATCCGCTCTGCGCTGAGCCCTTCCTCCCTTCAGCCGCTGACCCGGCCAGGCCCCGCTAGCAAGGCTGGTGCCATCGGCCATAAGCGGCTGGCCCCTCTTCCAAGGGAGTTTGGTGCCCCAGAGAGCAGCAGTGAGAGCCTGACTTCAGGAAGCACAGTTCCTTTCCCAGAACCCTCTGGACAGCCACTGCCTCTGGGCTGTCCTGGCAGGTGCGCACAGCTGGCAGGACCTGAAGCCACCCTCGGGTGCCGGCTCTTCAAGAAGAGCTCAGAAGGGCCCACCCTGCTTCTTAGCAAACTGCCCTGTTGGACAAAGAGGGTGCTTTCATCCAGCTAAACGCCAGCCCGGGGCTTTCCAGTGGCAGGAGTCGGCCTGCCTCCGAGGAGCTCAGGTTTGGCCAATGGAGCCTGAGGACCTGGATGGGAGCGGTGCTGTGGAGCAGGAGTGCTCCCACTCAACCCACCCTCCCCAAGGGGCTGGCAACACCTCCGCCCCTATGAAGTGCCGGAACAGGCTCTGCAGAATCCTCCCCTCCTGGGGGACGTGTCGGGGCAGAAGTCAGGAACAGCTAGAACATCGGGGCAGAGACAGAGTCTGCGGCAAGCACGGCTTCATTGAAAGCGCTGCTCCTACCCTTCTCTGGGAAACTCTGGCCCCGGAGAAAGCAGGTGCGTTCTGGAAAGTCTCCCTGTCTCCCTCTCTTTCTAACCTTATTGTCACAGGCGTCATGGTAAAGGCCCTGAAGGACTGTCCCCAGTGCCTGGCCATGCCTACCCGCTTCTGGATCTCTCCGAGAGGACAGGGACATCGGCCCTCCCAGACTGCCCCTGGGCCTCTGAACATCGTCCGACTCAGGGGACTCCCTGGCAGGGCACGGAGAAGGTCTGCAGGCTGTGGCTTCTGAGCTCCAAGTGCCCCGTAGGCTTCACGAACATGCCACATGTTCTAAAAAGCTTTTGTTATGGACTGAACATCTGTGTCCTCCCCAAAATTCACATATTGAGATTAAGTCCCCAAGGTGATGCTTTGTGGAGAGAGTGTGTCCTCGGTCTGCTTTCCGACATGGGAGACACAGGAAGAGGATGGCCATCTAGGCTCAAGAAGGGTCCTCGCCCCCCACCCGCTGGGCCACCACCTTGATCTAAGACTTCCAGCCCCCAGAACCATGAGAGTGTCTGGTATGGAAGGCTCGGCTGGTGGCATCTTTCTGCCGTCCACACGGATCTGGCAGCAGGACCTGCTTGGGGAACAAGAATGTAAGATTTGGCCTCGGATAGTCACCAAGGCCAAAATGAGGGGTGCGGCTGACAGCACCAGCCTGAGCCCCCTTTGCTGGGAGAGGAGGACCACCTGCTCCATTGCACTGAGCCTCTAGGTGCCCCCAGGGACATGGGGGACAGGCTGGAGCTGTCTGGGAAAGTCAGCACTGACCACAGAAAAGCACAATGAAATGTCCCCAGCGTTCTGTCCTGTCCTCTGGGCCACCTGGAACACAGCTCCTGTGGGAACCGCATATAGCTTCTCCCCGGCCTGCACCTGCGCTTTGCTCCCGGATGTGCTGCAGGGACAGCGGAGACCGAGGTCCCATCGCCTGGGAGTTCAGGTCCTCCACGTGTTCCCCAAGACCAGCAGCAGCCCTAGAGACAGAGGTTTAATAAAAGCTGGGAGGGCATCTTCCAGTGGCGATGCTCCCTTGCTTCTCCTTGGGGGGCTGCAGCAAAGTCAAGTCCTGGGTGTGCGCTGCCGTGGCCGGGGGCGACCTGGGAGCCCTTCACTTCCCTTTGGGACCATCATCTCACTTAGGGGCCTGTCTGTGTCCCCCTAAATTCCTATGTTGAAGCCGAACCCCCAGTGTGATACTACGTGGAGGGGAGGCCTTTGGGAGGTGACTAGGGACAGATGGGGTCCTGAGGTGGGGCCCTTCGGTGGGAGTGTGCCCTTACGGGAACAGACAGCGAGACAGGCTCTCTCTCGTTCACTCTCTCTCTCTCTCTCTCTACTATTCCCTGCCCCCAACCTCACCACGCATGCACACACACACACACACACACACACACACACACACACACTGAGGGAAAGGCATAGAAGGATGGTGTCCACCTGCAACCCAGAAGAGGCCTCAGAGTGAAGCCTCCCTCGCTAGCCCTTGACGTCGGCCGCCCAGCCTCGGAACTATGGGACGTCAAAGTCCGTACGTCCTGCTCCGTCACTGCCCCCACCCCACCCCCAGTCGGGGGGACTGTGTCAAGGCACCGAGCTAACCAGGGTGAGGCCCTCTCTTGGATGCCGGCCCCCAAGCCACACAATCCACCATACCTCTTTCTAGGTCTGTTCGACTGTCGTCCTGGCTCTGAGTCGTCGGAAGCCGGGTCCGACCTGGAGCTCTGGGCCCTTACGGCTCCCTCAGGCCCGGGCAGCTCTTGTGGGTCGGAACCCCGTGGGGCATGCGCAGCCCACCTCCCGCACCTCCCCGTGCTCCCAGGTGTCCCCGGCCCCGGAGGCCTCCCACACTCCTGCTGCCTTACCTCTGGGGCCTCAGGCGTGGCCAGCCGGGCCCCGGGGCCCCTGCAGCAGCCGCCGCGGTGGCCTCCCGGTGGAGGTGAGGCGCCTGCCGCTCGGAGAGGCCGGAGCGTGGCAGTGCAGGCGACGGGTTCGTCATGCCCCTGGCACGGGCTCGGGTACCAGCTGCGGCCGCAACTACTGCGATCTGACATCCTGACGCGGACGTGCGCTGGGAGCCAGGAGGCCCGGGCTCTCCCCCGGCTCGCTGCTCTCCCCCGCCACGC
This sequence comes from Mustela erminea, assembly GCF_009829155.1. NCBI lineage: Eukaryota > Metazoa > Chordata > Mammalia > Carnivora > Mustelidae > Mustela > Mustela erminea. The sequence goes on along the minus strand of NC_045627.1, from coordinate 88,107,356 downwards.
CCGGACCCCCGGGCCCGGCCTCCAGCCAGACAGGTGTACGACGGCCTGTTGCACGTTCTGGGAGAGGCCCGCGGGCCCAGGAGAGGCCTCCGAGGGGAGAACAGATGAGAAGAACAAAGGAGGTGAGGCCTTGCGGTTGACAAGCTCATTGATAACACTTTAGGGCAGCAGGTCTGCCTGGTGACAACAAATGGCTCCTAACGGCTTCCGCCACCTGCGGGCCCCGGTCAGGGAGAACAAGCTGTTAGCTTCGTCCAGGGGAGGCAGCGTCCGCCTGAGGGGAGGGACCCCCGCCCGCTCCCTTGTGCGGCCTTCCTGCTGTGAGAACGGGCACTGGGGACCTCACCGCGCAGAGCACATCAGCGGTCAGCTAGCACGTGCCCCACCGGCGCCTGCCTGGGCGTGCTGGGTGGGTCAAGGTCAGCCCCGCACGGGCCGGGCGGGCAGGCGGGCTGCTTCTAAATCCTCATTTTGGCCCTGCAGGAACCTGAATTCGGGAAGGTCCATTGTTGCCAAGGTCACATCAAGGGAGGAAGCGACAGAACCAAATGGCCCAACTCCAAACCCGGAGCCTTTGTCACTGGTCAGCTCTGCCCCACGTGCAGGGAGGGTCCCCGGGCCCACTTCCCCTGCCTCACCCAGACGTGGCACGGGGAGCTGTGGACAAGGTGTCTCCAGGACATGACACCAAAAGCCTTCATTAAGGAAAATGACGAGGCGAAGCCAAACATACCTGAAGGCGGCTGCCGGCCCTTTCCAGTGGCCACACTGACCATGGTGCCAGCCCGAAGCATGGGGCCAGGCGCTGCTCGGGGCTTTGCTCCAAGGAACGCCTGCCCGGACTCTTGTCCTTGTGCCTGAAGAGAAAGTTCAAAACAGTGCTGGGTCCACAGAGCAGATGCCCCGACCTCTCAGCGGGGAGTGCGGGTCAGTAGTTGTGATTCTCTGAGGAGGAGCAACGGCAGGTCGGGTTGTCTCCATTAGGGGCAGGGAGGCATTTCTTTGTGGGTAGCGCAGGGGAGGAGGTGGGGGAGGAGCCCAGCAGCTCCCCGCCCCCCACTCATAGGCCCTGGGGCAGGAGGGCTCTCTTGAAGCCACCATCCCACTCAGAGGCCTCCTGTTTCCCCTTCCTCGAGTCACTACCTCGGTCTGGGACGAGGAGGCATGAGATGGCGCCTGCAGGGGCCCGAACCATCAGTGACCTCTTTGGTTCCAGCTCACAAGACAGGATCGGTGGGGGGACGTGGCCGCGGGGCCGCAGACCTGACCAGTCAGGCTGTCCTCTCCAGAAACAAACACGTGTGTTGAGAATCCGCCGCACGATTGCTGGGACAGGCTGACGGGTACCATGTGGATGAGAATAAAAACCGAGCCCTCTTTCTTTGCGATGTAATCACAAGGCACACACTCATTTGTTTGCCTGCCACGACTGTGGCCCTGGTGGACACCCCAGCGGGGACCTCTGCTCGGGGGCATTTAGGGCCCACCCGGATCATCCCGCCTAATCCCCCCCAGCTCAATACCCTTAATTTAATCACGGCTATCAAGTCTTTGCTCCATAAGGGAACACCCAGGTTCTGGGAATCGGGGCCTGATGTCTCTGGGACCCGATTTGGTCTCTTCCCCCACAGAGTGTAGAACGGATCAATGGTGGGGGGAGGGGCTGGGTTGGTGCTTCTGAACACTGTGTTCTGTGTGTGCCCCAGCGCCTAGGGGTCAGGGAGGTCAGGGAAGATGAAGGGAGCCAGAGTCTATATCCGGGGAAATTTACTGACACCTGAACTGGGGGTGCCCTGGGTGCAGGAAGAACAGACGTGCTTATTCTCCTGTTCATTCTCTTCTACACTTTCCGAAGCCTGACTCAAAGAGGGCATTAGCTTTATCTGTGTGTTGTGGTCTGGTCGCCTTGTGTCCTGGCACGCACGCCGGGCCCCTCCCGCAGCAGGTGACCCGCAAACACACTGCACAAATGGACCTTTGTGATCAGGAAAGAGTGAGCTGTGGTGAACGGTGAGGACAACCTGTGCGTGGCTCCCCGTCCAGGCTCAGTGTCTCCCTGCCACACTCTGACCCCACGGCCGCGCCCCTTTGGCAACCCCTACGGATTCATTGACTGTTGCTTCGTCCTGCCCCTCCTCCTCCACCCTGCCCCCGTTCAGGCAGGGGCTACGGAGTTGCTGTGGGCCCGGGTCCAGAGCTCGGCCGTGACGCCCTGGGCTTCCCGGGAGCCCCTGAGATTTGCAGTCGGAATGACAATCGCCGCGAAGCCACACTGCTATTCACGGCAGATGGCCCACAACCCAGATCCAAGACCCGCATGGCTGGGATGGGGGCTGTTCTATTCCCTTTAGCACCTGAGAAAAGGAGTCCAGGAGAACTGGGCGACTTGCCCAAGGTCACTTCACTGGTGAGTGGCCAGGCTGGGATTTGAACCCAGAGCTGTGCGGCTTCTAAGCCCGGGGCTCAGCAGAAAACCAAGGCAGACAAATTGGGTTGTGAATCACATTTCTTTAAAGTATCATTTCCATACTTTTTGTGCAAAACAATCAAATAAGCGAAAGAAAGAAAAAAGTCCTTTCCAAATGGCTCCAGTGCGTCCTTGGGCTCTTCTCAGTGTGGCTCAGTGTCGGCCTCCACGGACAGCAAAAGCCGAGAACGCTCAGCCACAGCAGCAGCACCCGCCACATGGCACGGTGGCCTGCCCTACCTCAGTCACCCTTCGAGGGCTTCAAGATTTACCTTCCAGCTCCTTCGTTCAGTCTGATGCCGGTTCTTCTGTTCCTGCATTATCTGGCTCTGAGAAGTCCAGGTCAGGACGAGGGCAAGGGGTCTGCTTGCTGCCAAGGGCAGGGGGCGGACACAGCCTTCTGGGACCTCCACGGCCTCCGAGAGTAGTGGCCTGTCGGCCCGGCCCCTCCTGGCTGGGCCCCTTCCAGATTCCACCATTTGGCCCCTGCGACAAAGCTCCCGAGCACGGAGAGCAGAGGGTCGCCCTTGCCGGCGTGTGCCAAGCAGGACGGGGCATGAGCCGAAACGCCCTGGCGCGGCCCAGACTTCTGGACGGAGGCTGCGTGCTTCTCTTTGATGTTCTTCCCCTCACACCCTTTAAGAGCACTTAATTCACCCCGAAAGTGAAGTGGGTTATTTACGAGCCCGGCCATCACACGGTAGCAAGGGTGCCAAGACGCAGATGATGGTTCTGGCACTGCTGTTTCCCGGTGATATTTGCTCAACAGCATTAAGCTGAAATATCGTTTGCAGGGGATCACTGCCCATCAGGCACTTAATTACATACAAAATTAGATTTCCTTGTGGGTTCACTGAAAGCCCAGGGTGTTGGGATAATTACTAAGAGAAAAGATAAAAATGCAAGCTAACCCCCCAGACTGTCCCCCCAAATAGCAATGAGCAGAAGCACAAACTGGCTTATCTTGGAGGTCTGTCTTTTCCCCAGTCAAGGCATCTGCT